>NW_024582509.1:1360878-1378493 GCF_018398535.1 Haplochromis burtoni
GATACTGTCGACCATAATATCCTTTATAGAATAGAATAGAATAGAATTCAACTTTATTGTCATTGCACATGCACAGGTACAGGGCAACGAAATGCAGTTTGCATCCATCCAGAAGTGCTTTAGTGATATAGATATATTACAATATATATTAGCAATAATATAGATATGTGAGTATATTACAGAAATGGGTCTATTATGGTATGTTATAATGTACACGGTATGAAGTATGTTGTGAATATTCTATAACTATAAGTATGTACAGGCTGTAGTGAGTACAAGCTATGTACAGGCTATGAACAGGATATAAATATGAAAAACTATACAGAATATGAAATAAATAACTTTACAGAAATCTGAGATATACAGCTATACAGAAATGGGAACTATGCAAGTTGTAAACAGTTGTAGGATTAAAGATTATCGAATGTACAGAATGATTATTTACACAGAGCTATACAGTAGTGCAGTTAAGATAAGTGAGGGTGTAGATAGTTTCTACAGAGGCTATATAAAGTGCTGGTGGTTGTGAGTGGTGGTTCAGTCCATGTTATTATTGTGTGTTTGAGGGTACAGTTGTCCATTGTGGGTGTGTGTATGTCCAGTCCATGTGTTAACGTGGGTCAGATGTCAGGAGGCAGAGTTCAGGAGTCTGACAGCTGTGGGGAAGAAGCTGTTCCGGTACCTGGTGGTCTTAGTCCGGAGGCTCCTGTAGCGCCTCCCAGAGGGCAGGAGGGTGAAGAGTCCATGTGATGGGTGACTGGGGTCTTTGATGATTTTCCCAGCCCTTTTCAGACACCGCTTCCTGTAGATGTCTTTTATGGCAGGAAGTGGTGCTCCGGCGATGCGCTGGGCAGTTTTCACGACCCTCTGCAACGCCTTCCGGTCCGAGGCAGAGCAGTTCCCGTACCAGACTGTTATACAGTTGGTCAGGATGCTCTCGATGGTGCAGCGATAGAAGTTCACCAGGATGTCTGAGGACAGGTGGTTCTTCCTCAGAGTCCTCAAGAAGAAGAGGCGCTGGTGAGCCTTCTTGACCAGCTTGGAGCAGTTGGTCGTCCAGGTGAGATCCTCGGAGATGTGGACTCCCAGGAACTTGAAGCTGCTCACACGCTCCACAGCCGTCCCCTTAATGTGGATGGGTGGATGTGGGTCAGCATTCCTCCTGTAGTCCACGATGAGCTCCTTGGTCTTCTCGGTGTTAAGCAGCAGGTTGTTTCTGTCGCACCACTCAGCCAGACGATCCACCTCCTCCCTGTAGGCGGCCTCATCGTTGTCACTGATGAGGCCAATCACCGTGGTGTCATCTGCAAACTTAATGATGGTGTTGGAACCATCAGCAGGTCTGCAGTCGTGGGTGAAGAGGGAGTAGAGGAAAGGGCTCATCACACAGCCTTGTGGTACACCGGTGTTCATTGTGATTGTAGATGAGCAGCGGTTATCCAGCCGGACATGTTGGGAGCGGGGCATATACAAGTGGACAAAAAACGTTTCTATAACGGGACTCTGTAGTTTCTAGTGCCTTAGTGTCATCGTGGAGTCTTATCGCAATCCATCAACCTCGAGTTGATGATCTAATGGTCTCTTCAGTGCCCTCTGGTGTGTGTAGACCGATTTGTGTGTTTACAGATGCTAGTGGTTATGAGTCACACAAAAGCGGTTCATTCTTGCAATTATAGACTCATGGATCCGGAGTAAGACAAGCTATGAGGAGGCCAGACAATTTCTGGGGGGTACTACAAAAGCCAGTACTCGTGGTGGGAAGATAGTCTCCATGCATGTGCTACAGCTGACATCGATTTTAATTCAATTAGTAACCCGGCGACTGTTTTTGCTCAATTTAACTTTGATCAGTTGTTATTCCTCTCTATTCCAGCGTATGTACAGCGGTGTCTAAATAACTTACACTTACTAAACTGTCTTCTAAGACCTTATACCTGCGAAAGGTTTTTGCTTGCGTAAAGAGCGAACGTGAGCGTTATTACCTTGCGCTCTTTGTCTATCTCTGAGTTTTATGCAGACTAATAGGTGCAAAACTGAGGAGCGTGTTGACAGAAGAGTTACGTGAAACCTTGTATTGAATGCTGAAATCGCATATCACTATACCGCGAGCTGGCTGCAATTCAGGAACCAACCTTTCAACGTGTTGCCTATTGCTTCATAACTGTCGCTTGCAGTGCGTCATTTGTCGTATCATACATGTGACTCTAATTTTCTGCGTCACATAAAATCTTGTGAATCTAATAGCACATCACTAGATACCAACCTGGCATAACAGATTCAGTTTAATAGATTATAAGCTCTATTTTAAAGGCGGGGACAATAAAAAACAGCACAGTCTCAGAGCTAAAAAGACTGTTTTGCCACTTTAAGGACATTGGGGGAAGTGATGACCATGCATGCCTGTAAGCGCACTGCTCCTCCCTGTCACTAATAAACACAGGCACAAGAAGGTTTATGAAGGGAGGGTAATGATCTGAACCCTCGCTTCTGCTGTGTAAGGGAAATCAATGTTTAACTGCCAAAATTATCTGCCACGGGAAAGCAGAGAGCACAGACAGAGCCTGGTACTAAATATTCAAATAGCCTCATTTATCAAATGACTAATGTTTTCCTCTCTGCCGTGTGCTCTATCCCTATTATATTATATGCAAAATAGCACAGATCTCAATTTAAGTGCGAGAATGGCCTATAATGACATTTTTTTCACTCCACCTTCCTCGTGTCCTAGTGCTCTAGTACGAGCGAGTGCTCACATATATCACTGTGGTGGCGACACCCAACAACCCTCACCATAGCAACATCACTATAATGGAGAGCGAGCAATCTTTCTGATTTTCCTTGTTAATCGTATTTATAGAATAGAATTCGGTTTAACATACCAGATGATAAATCTTAACGAAACAGTATATATTTTCAAAACTCTAGAGAATAAACATACGCGAATCATCATAGCTATTTGATTCGACAGTTATTATCAAAATTCATTTTTTACAGTGTTAATCTAAACATACAAACGATAGCGCAGTGAAGGCCAGCGAGAGAATTTGAGTTAATATTTGTGACACTATTATATAATAAAGATGGGTGCAAATTCGTCTTCATATGAAAAAATCATTTTAAGTAACTTATAATAAAAAATGCAAAATATTAAAAACGAGCACAGAGTCTGAGCAGAAAATGTATTCTGTGGACAATTACTAAAGCCAATCAAAAACTATGTTTTCCACAATGAGCGTACACGAGTATACATAATAGCGCGTCAAAAAGATATCTAGTGTATTTAGGAGATAGGCAAGATGCCTTTTGCAACAGTGAGAACCCGTATGTGCGTGGCGGTGCGATCGCGTCTTAGAGCTAGTCAGAAGTCTTCTTAAGACACAACAGCATCTGTTTATGAGAGGCCATTATTTACGTATGATTAGATAACCTATTTTCCTGAGTTCGATCTCTTATAATCTCTTTCGATTATCCTTCCAACGATATATCATAAGAAGCGTTGAGAACCACACAAATATTTAGATTGCATGCCTCCCTCTTGTGTGGAGTGCCACTTCAACCTGACATACCGCCCTTCTGCGAATGCGTTTTACCTGATGTCTGTCACTATAGCCGTCTTATTTCTAGATACTATTAAAAAATGTACAGGGCGTACATAGGTCACTCCTACACCCATATCGCAAGTAATATACTAATTTTACATGCACATATGCTCTGCTCTTCACACGCGACTCTTGTGCTGTCGCGCAGTGCTCTCATGCTCACATTCGTGCAGAGGTTCATCCTCCTTTGTATGAAGTCAACTGTTTCTGTTTGTCCTCTGTGCACACTGCCATCCTTCCGAGGGCGTGACCCTCGGGTATCGCCGCAGAGATGGTAGGCCCCGAGTGTGACAACCAGAGCGTGGCTTGTTAATGGCGGTTGATGATTAAAATTAATCGCAATTTTTGCTAGAATATGGTATATGAGCCCCCGTTACCGTGACTGAGCGGGCCACCGAGTATCGGAAGTCATACGCCTGACGACACATTTGTTGATTCCCCTCAAATTAATCCAACCCACCGCTTCACACGACAGGAGTATGAACTCTCGTGGCGCGCGAGGCCGCGATAGTTAACCCCAAAACACCGCATGCAAAACTAACCATACATGAGCCAGATGCAAAAGCGGTTCTGATGGAGATTGCTCGAGTTCACAACACCCACAAAGAAGAGAACCACTTCTGTGGGTATCCCTCGTTACACGCAACCAGTGAAACAGAGCATATTCCTAACAAGTGCCACAAATGTTCGCTCAAGATCATGCCTATTGGTTTATTTAGATGTTCTACAGCAGGACACACAATATATCAGTGAATCAATTAATACTGGAAAAAACAATAACTAGTGACTGAGTGGCGCGAGGGAGAAACTCACAAACAAATGACTAAATCATCAATTCAATACCCTCTTAAACATAGGCTGCCCCGTGTATTGGGCTGCGCGCGTGGATATGCAGACACTGCAATCCCCAAACAACAGCTGATCCCCTGCTCATATATAAAAAAAAAAAAAGAAAGACAGAAAGAAAGAAAGAACGAAAAAGTATTATTTAATGATAGAACAGAGCTGGAGGACTGTCAAAGAAAGGAAATTGGTTACAAGATGACATGCCACCATGGTCGAGGCGTGACTGCAAAGGTAAACACTGCACCGCTCTTTATTTCTTCTCCTCGGTTCCCAAATTCTATTACGAGCAGCTCGCTGACGTACAAACATCGGACATATTTTTGTGTTCGTCACAAAGAAAAAGTACAAACAAATGCTTTCGTGACTCATCCAGCACGGTGTGTTGTCTCTCAGGATGAAACCTAAGAATGCCATTTCATGCCAACTCATAGTAAAGACTATTTCTGTGAGGCGGGGTTGCATAGATTTACTTACAGGACCGGGAGGACCAGGAGGGCCGACATCACCCTGAAAATCAGAAACATTGTATCAGTGGCTGCTTTACAATCTTATTTGACGTCCACCAATCTTAAACCACTGCTGTTGTGAGACAGATTCTGTGAACAAAGCCTTGGCCAAGTTACACAAACAACAAAAACCAGGAATCTATTCAATCATAAAGTGAGCACTTAGAATGAGTGAGAACTATCCCAGACTGCTGAGGAACGCTACAAGCTGTCGCGACAGTTTACCTGGAATCTTGTAATCCACGCATTGCGATAGGGTTTAGTGTTAGCGAGATCTTAAGAAAGCGCAATAGACGAAGTGATGCAGCCTTTGTGGAAGAGAGAACACTTGCGGCACAATAACCATATATAAAAAGCGAGCTAAAAGCGAAAACAATAAAATTCTACCTTAAAATAGCGTGCACAAAGGATACGCCTCTCCTCAGGCTGTCCTCACACAAAAGTAATTCTAGATTACACCGTTTCAGGTGGGCTTGGTTTTCCAGTCATGCTGTATTTTTACCTATACACATGAAACTGCTTACATGTGGCATTTTATGTAAATAGGGAACACATAGTAAGACTAGCACCCCTGGCAGGAGAGCGCTTTCAATTCCCTATGGACACATCAGACGGGACTGAAAGGACGTAGCCATTCTCTGTGTGCTATTTTCTATGTGAGGTCCGAAACCAGAACACAACTAGCTATTATCTTGCTTTGTCTAGTAAAAAAAAAGCAGCACATAGCCCCAATCAATCACACACTATGGTTGCCTACCTTATCCACGTGTATTAAACCAGAGAAAAAAGTGTTCCCAAGAGATTATAAAATGCACTAGTGTTTAAAGCAATATACCTCTAGCGAGATATTAGCTAAGCTTAAAAAATAGTTAATCAGCTACACAATCGCCACACACCTCAACTCTTCTTGGTAGTCCTAAGGCTATATCGAGCACCGCCCTATGGGATGTCGTATATGTCAAAACTGAAAAGACGGTCCATCGCTTTGGTCATGAGTGAAAGAATACCACTCTGTTCTGCATCTCACTAGCCTACATAAAAATTCGCACAGTGCGCAGGTATGTACATGCATGCTTCCAAACACTGGACACTCAGATGAATTAAATACTGCGTGCGTGACTATATTGAACTGGTACTTGCGACCTGACACTTCGAGATAATATGGCTTTCACCTTCTCTATGTGTTGCTGCCCAATGCCTGTAATAGTCAACAGCAGCGTGCGTGTGCTATGCGGCGTTTAAAACTGGTTCAAACATCCTTGAGCGAAATTATACCACTGCCAAATGTCTAGGAGCTTTATGGCCCCTATATTTAGCGCGTTTACAGCCTGAGCCGCACTATATATATCAGGGACAGCCACTTACCTGCAGTAAGAACCACGTACTTCTAAAAAGTATATGACCACAAGGTGGTGGCTCCTGCTTCTTTGTCTGACATTAGTCATCATATCAGACATCTTCAGATTAGTTTCTCTTCTCTCCTACTAGAAAAAATTGCACAAAGTTTCACGCTGTCTAACATTGCCCTTAGACGCTTCTCGACGCCAGTTCGTTAGAGTTAGGATTTATGCCCCCATCTATCACTAACAGTCACCAAAGCCGACCCGAGGGAGGTCTAACACCTTGCGCTAATACAGTCTCTAACTGAGAGCCAGGCTGGCAACCTACGTGACAGAATAAAACCACATCCTATCCTCTTAAAAATGAAATACTTGCTGTTTCTTGGAAATGCTGGTTGAGGTAGTTGACTCCCTTGCACTCAATATCGACTATAAATTCGAGAGGAGGTTTTATATTCAGTGTAGGTCGATTTTGCACCACTCCTCCAATTCATTCTGCCTGTGACACAGTCATCTAGTATTCTCTCTAAAACATATCATAAATATTCCCAGCTATACTACAATGTGGAGAATGAGTGGCGAGAAACACAGCACAAATATCTCACTTCTTACATACATCGGAAAAAACACTTCACACCTGTTCCCATCCAATAGCATTCTCCTAGTATGGAGAGTGGTGAGAGATGATTCAGAGCTAATCTCCATCTCCATTCCTCTCCATATCCTCTGCAGGTTATGACTGCTTAGAAACAAAACGCAATTCAGAGCTGCAACAAGGTCCACAAATACATTCTCATCCAAAATCAAGTTTTCGGCGTACCAGCATAATATAAGACTGATCGCCTATCTCGCCTCAGTAGCCCAAAATCCTGAAAACCAATCCAACCTTATTCTCACATATTGAACTACTGTATAACATAGAATGCACAATTTCATATATTGATATGTTATGTAAAAGGAAATTGGAAAACTTACGAGTGGAGAAAGTTCAAACTCAGCTCGGCTAATTTATCATTACTCGCAGGCCATGTCCCATCTGCACTTAAACATGCAGTGGTTGCAATCAACAATATCATCATAATAAGTCGTAAATCTGATGAACGATCATTTGCTTTTAAAGAGCTCTCCTATTCTGAGCGTCTATTAAAAGTCAGGCATGACCATTCTTGAGAAAACTTGAATAATGTATAAATAGGTGTCCCTTCTTGTCTGCAGTATCTACATAACTTCATTCTATCCTTTTCACGAGCGCGAGTACTTCTTCTGGACATTCATGTTACATCAAAATAAATATAATAGGACGAGCACTGAGAGATAAGAAATACATTGAATAGCAATCACTATCTCGTTAGCCAACACTACTAATGGGAGAAACCTCTTATAGCGCTCCTTGTGTAATATGTTGTCCAATACCACAAAGAGATACTTCATCTAACCATTAAATGTGATGAGACCAACTGAACTTCATAAATATTTATCTCTACGCTAAGATGCATATATCTATCTATAGAGAGAGATATCTACATCAATATTACAACACTCCTCTACGATCACCAACAACAAACAAGCACTCCAAAAGTACAATAGGTAGATCAAAAATGACTAGCTGGCTACGCGAATGAGCGTGTGGTATGAGGATGGCTACAATAGTATACAGATATCCTCTATTACTTTGCAAATTTAGATAAAAAACCCAATAATACACGCACAAACCTATCTACAGGTGTGGTGCTGGCTGCACCTTCTTTCTAATATTTATTAATGCGCATATGAGTTTTTAGAAGAGATTCAACTGGAGGATACACGGTACGGCCGCCAAGAAGAAGAAGATCACCAGAGCTTGCTTTTGACTCAGTGATAGGTGTTTAGAGGGCGCATCCGCATAAGCTAAACACAGGGAGCAGTATAACATATTTAGAGGGGAAATTGATCAATTTGCCCTCACTACGATTGAGAGAGACTAACCTTTGTCCGTTTCTCAATGACGGCGCGGCATCACCATCGAGGCACCTCGGTGGCTGACCCTGTGGGAGAGGGAGGGAAGCCTCGGTTAATGACTCTGTAACGCAGCGGCATTGTAAATGTCAGTGCAGGAAAATACGTACAGGATCTCCTCTTTCTCCTTTCTCCGCCTCTTTTCCCCGCCATACACTCATCACGCCGCTGCCCCTGCAGCTTGATGCGTCCCAGGCTCCGCGCGCTTGCGGTGACGCTCCATCTCCAAACGCAAACAGGAGGCAGAGTGGTGGCGTGAGCTAGTGTACTGCGTAGCGAGGCCACATCATGCAGCAAGAAAAGACTCACATAGCCATGTGACATAAACACTGACGAAGTTGGAAACTTTAACCCCTGGGTAATGTGCACAGATCTTCATGTGTATATAGAACGTAAATTTCAGCGAGTGATCAGAAATAACACATAACACACAAACTGAGAATCTATTTTACTGACGCAATCTCAGTACCAGTATTCTCTCATATAAATCATTAAATGCCAGAGGTTGTGTGAATTGTATTGGAAGAGGGCGCCAAATGAAGCAACAACAGCCCAGCTATCGCTATCAGAGAGGACACTCGAGTTTCATGGCCTGTCATCTCAAAATCAAAAGAGTTTGTAATTATGGAAGGGGCCAAAAGAAACACAGTGGCACAAGCTTCATGAGCCTGTGGCGTTATGTTAGACTTGCAGGATAATGAAAAACTTAATTCCCTGTTGCACTGCAGCACTTTCATGATGCCGTTCCCCTGCCTGCCAATAGATGGCACTTCATGACTGCCAGTGAGATGCCCTTGAAGTGTTTTGACAGGATTTCTTTCTGTCAGTTATGTGGCGAATATACTAAATAAACAGAACTCTAAGACAAATGTGCTCCATCCTTGGTCAAGACAGATAGTTAATGAATTATTTGTGATAAATATATATATATTTTTTGCAATCGTATACACATAGGAACTAGCTTTCTCACAATCTGCATACATTCAGCACCTATATGACCTTTATTGCTTATATTTTTTGTCATGCAAAGTCTTGGAGTCTTGGCTACATTTAGAAAGTGTGGCAAATATGTTGTCCGTGGCACATGTGTAAAGATTTGTAGGGAGTGCTTCACATACTCTGTGCAAAAGACATACTAGAACGGAGTGTCTGTCTCCACCTATGTGGTGTTATATCAATACTGACAAAATTAGACAACTAGTGCTGATCGATAAGTCTGTTCCCAGAACAAATTATTGCCTGATGACGGCGTCCAATCTACTTATATCAAGACTAATCCGACACAAAGATCTCTTATATATCCGAAATCAAAAAAATTAGCTCATCATCAGTTCCCTGTCGACGTTGGCTATATCGACACCTACTTGCCTTGGTATTAGTGGTAATCTCTTCTTTCAAATGACGACACACAGATAATTAAGTGTATCAGTGTTTCCTCATTCACACAATTTTGGAGCTTATTTAAATGTCAGCACTGCGTTGCTGCAATGACCTATCGTAACCAGCTTGCGGACTTTTACCTCTATGGTCGTATAATCATTCTCTCACTTAGCCCATACTGGGGAAGCGCGTGCAGGCGATACCACAGCTCACACACCAACCTCCAAGCACTGTTGAGCGCAGGCGAGCGTTTCATCTTTTTTTTGCATCTAAGCTTATTCAGGCTCATACCTACTTTTCAGGGTATACAGAAACTCAAACAAAGCCTACTGACTGCCGGACGACTCGTTGTCCTACAATGCGCATACACAATCAACTATCTCAACCAGTGAGACGAGTGGACTCAAGAGCGCCTGTAAAAGTAGGCCAGGAACACAAACCCACCAATGCCTGCCCAACGATCATGTACAGTCATGTCTGGAATATATTTCAACGGTTAGACGTGCAGAACTGGATCTATTCAGCCGTTACACACAAGATTCGAACAACTTAGTGTAGAAATTCCGACTGTTGCTCACTTTTGTCTACACTGATAATCTGGCCACAGTACTTCAATGCGCAAAAAAAGTATATGAGAGAACATAATTCTATCCTGTGAGTCTTTTGTTTTGATCTCCACTGAACCCATTGATACAAAGTCATATTTAAACTGGCAGAAGATTCGTGTAACAAGTGAAATAATTCCTTGTCAATATTCGTCATGTAATTAACTGCGCCACAGACGCGTTACATGTGCTTTAGTGTAGCATCTTATGCACATTGCTATTGTCACTAACAATGGAGACGCTAAAACACCACACCTTGGCTACCTACACCTACGAAGCGTATAAATACCTACAGCCGCCTACACCTCACTCCTGTGCTCGGTGATTCTGTCGCGTGCGGTTATCCTCGTCGATCACGTAGCCTACTGTGAGAATCCTCGTATCTCATCCAATGTAAACATTGCAAAATTAAGTCCCTGCTGGCGTGTCAGTCATCACACTTCTCATCTGGATGCCACCTAATCTGCACAGCCCATATTTGCGTCGTCAGAGTCCCATTTATGAGGGAGCGTGTCAAAATGTGACGAAGACTCAAGATTATGAGAATAGTATACCATGTGCAGAAACATCCGTACTTCCATCCAACAGTACAGTGCTACAGAGTCCTCTAGCGTGGCGAGAAGCGCTGTGTTAATTTATCTTGCTACTACGCTTTAAACACATGTTCACCCGACTGAGTAGAGTGTAAAATGTAGTATTTTTTCGTCAGAAAACCTCCACGCAATGTAGTAGGATGATGGAAGCCACTTCACACACAGATGTATACCGTACAAGCGCGGTCGCCCACGATTATGAGACACATTGTCTGTGCGTGATTTTAGTCCAAGGTGTAAACCAAACAAACACAACCAAAGGAGTTGACAATACTGATGATGGGCGAAGCGAGGAGAAAATCCGCCCGCGAGACTGTTCCAATTGATGTGGGCAAAAACTGACTCGAAAACACTCGTTTACATTCCCATTCTTCTTGCGGCTTGGAGGTGCGGAGCAGGGGGCTAGCTCTGACTCTCGGCCTGGTTACCTCGGTGCGCGCCAGGTTTTGGCATATAAAAAATTCACCTATTAGAATCGTTGTATTACTTAATACAGTTCTCAGTTCCTTTCTCAATTCTATGTGGCTCTACAGACTTCTCTGAGAAGATGACCAGATGATTGGCGTGCGTTGACGGTACTCCACAAGTTCACCATTGTTCAGCCTATCTAGCCGTCAAGCAAAGGAGTTGTGAGCACCGAATAAGGATCGAAAAAGACAGTATCCCAGACTTGCTTGGGAGGGAATTATCCCAGTATTGACGTGGTACTTCATAATGGCAAATGTGGCTTACGGAGCGTCGAGCACATTTTAATGGCGAAGGAATACGAGCACAGGGAGAATCACCTAGTGCATTCTAGCACGCCTCGAAGTGTGCCTCACATCTTAACATGCGCTCGACCTAGAGGCAATGGAGAATATTGTATACACTTAAAATCAATGTCCTTTAAATCCAAAAACAAGTTTTATCGATCTTAATTCTAAAACTACTTTACACAACCGAAGCTCTGTGTGTAGTTCTTCATCAGCTCTCCGACACCGCGCACAGCGTGCCCCCTCGTGCTACAGAACGGCTTTGGATTCCCAAAACGCTACAATTCTATAAGCCAAGCAACTACAGTTATTTACACAGCTTTCTACACGCTTCATCGAGCGGCGCGTGACAAGGTTCCAGACATTTACACGTAACAAGCCACCGCTTAGTTATCAAACACTATTTCTCAACCATTGAAAGCAGCGGAGCGCCATAGCCAAAACCCCCAAAACTCATATCATCAACTCTAAGCAGATTCAATGTGATAGTTCCATTATTTCTCTGTTCAAAATTTAATTGCTCAAACTAAAGGAGGAAAGAACGAGACGCACAAAGATACCGTTACGTCATAGGTACTCTTGATTAGTAAGAACACAGGCATGCACCCTTCGTGGTTTGAGTGATGGAGCTAGGCCTGTTTTAAAATCAAAGATGCTCTGTGTTGAGTTATAACTTGCTCCAGTTGTTTCAGTTACCTTTGTGTCAGATTAGCAAAGGTGTGACACCATAAGTGAAGTGATATGTTGGGAGTAATGCTCTGCTGGGTGTGAAAATAAAGACCTGTTTGTCTCCATTGAGGTTTTGCTAGATTAAAAATAATGCTTATTCTGTTACAGTGTGATGCTGCTTAAGTCTGCGTACAAAAAATTGGAAGGACGCAAATAAATACCTGGTTAAGGTAACACGGGTGTCTGTAAGTCAATTCATAATACCTGACAACTGAAGAGACGAGTCAAAAATAAGTTACGTTTTCCTTGTCAGCACCAATGGAAACATTTGACTTAAAAGTCTAGAGTCAGATAATCAGGACAGAATACTGTTTATTTTCTCTGCCTGAATCTGTTCTACAATAATTATTTGTTACTGTTTTTTGGTTTTAGCGAGTCTTATTCTTCTCTATGTTCAAACTTTTTAACAAAGGGTCTCATTAAAGAGAAGCAGCATTTGAAAATTAAAAAAGAAAATTCCAAGACAACAATCACAGGGTTATTTTCATTTCTGACAAATAAAATTTGGACTTCTATGGATTCATTTTATGATTCAAATATAAACACTAAAGCTGCAACTGAGCAGTCGGTTGGTCAAACATGAAAACGCCTGTCAGTTGAGTCACACGACCCCAATAGGCGCTCCACCTCCATCTGTATCTACTGCAATCCCATTTGTTTTGAAGTATAATAACTGTGTCCTCATATAGACAACTTTCTTTTTCAAGGTTGGCCAGCAGACACTTCTCCTTCCTCTGGGCAGAGGGAGCAGGAGGTTTTCTGCGGCCCAAGCTGACACCACCGCAAAACCATACACCTATACATCAAATGAACAGCTGCGGTCAAGAGGGTGTCCACTACACAATGGCTTTCACTCTCAGCATGATCACAAGTAGGCCACTGGAGGCTTGGCGGGTGGTGGTGGTTATTTTTTATTTTTTTTGAAGGAAGCAGGTTACAAGAAAGACAACGGGAGGTCTGGTACAACTTTTTTTCCCTTTACACTGCGTATGTCATGCAGCCTCTGGTGAGCTACAGCACCCTCTGGGCAACAATGAAGATCGTATCTTAGCTTATGCGCGCGTGTTTTTGAAATATTTCTCTTATTAGACAAATAGAAGAGCACCCAATCATTGTCTATTCTACGTCATTAATGACACCTGTCAAAAGCACTGTATGTAATGACCATCTGTCTGTTTGGAGTGTGAGCAGTGAGTCATGCTGGGTTGCACTGCAGGAGATGCAGGGTGGGAACAGCTATTTAACTTGCACAGTAGATAGTGTACAATTGACTGAAAGGTGCCACCTCTGAAGACGGATATCTGCTCTCGACTATAAACACACACACAAAAGTCAGTCAAGGGCAGAGCAGACTCTACTTCAGGTGGCACATACGTCAGACTTGTCCGGATGAGTTTCTTGGGACAACAACTTTGGCACATCTTTATACAGACAACACTTTGCAGATGATTAAACTCCTTGGCTATTCGGGAGGCTGCTACAGTGAACACTGCTCAGTCATCTTGGCAATTCACACGTGCTGGAAGTGAAGGTAAGGGCCAGTTTATCAAAAGCAGGAGACACCTCGAATCTACTTTAAACGCCGCTTGTCAGTATTTGTTTTGTAGTGAAAAATGTTTGGGTAATACCTTGGCACTTGCTCCTTCGGCGGCTCCTGCGGGACCCTGCGAAATAAGAAGACAATTATATGAAAACTCATGCGAGCGCCGCACATGTTATTCATCACAAATACATAACAATTCCATAACCCTATCGCCGCACCCTTATGAAGGACTCAGTGGTCATTGGTCTTTGATCAGTGGGTTTTGGTCAGTGGTCATGAGAATTTGCATAATTAAGATTAAGGAACTGACCTCTCAGCCCATTGTTCCTTCAGTGGGCTGGTTTCAGTCATTATACAATGTACTGTTTATAAGATTGAAACCTGCAGTCAGCTGAGACTGAAGACGTCACCTGGATGAGTGACGAAACGTTTCTGCCTCAAAACGCTGCGTCCAGATGAACAGAATCAACTTTTGGAGATTATGAATGCTATGTTATCCACATGCTCCACCACCTTGGACCTAGTGGCCCCCGTGAAAATGAAGCGTCCTAGATCCTCCACTCAACTCCAGTTAAATGACTCTATACGAGACGTTACGCCGTACCTGTTGTCAATCTGAGAGGAGGTGGAAAAAAGATACGCTTCAGGTATCCCTTTTACGTAGCAGCCGCACTATATATCAGGACTCTGTTAAGACTTCTAAAGCGGCGTTTTTGTCTGACATCATCGTGACTAATACCCATAACCCCCGGGTCCTGTTTAAAATTTTCAATTCTGCGATCGATCCTTGCCCTGATAAAGTAGACTTTGCCTCCCCAGTTCTCTGTGAGCAATTTTTTAATTATTTTACGAGGAAAATCTCACTTCTAAAAACCTCACTCCCTCATCTTCCTGTGGTGAATCCTCTTCCTCCTGGAGGATCTCCGTCCAACTTCTACAAATCTGAACCAATCTCACTTTCTACTCTTAAAGCATAATTGATCAATTGAGAAGTTCAAACTCAGCTCGGCTAATTTATCATTACTCGCAGGCCATGTCCCATCTGCACTTAAACATGCAGTGGTGCAACCTATCCTAAAGAAAACTAGCCTCGACCATACTGACCTTGCGAATTATAGGCCTATCTCTAAACTTCCGTTTTTATCTAAAATATTAGAGAGAACTGTCCTTTTGCAACTACAGGCCTACTTAAATGCAAATAACATTAGTGACAAATTTCAGTCTGGTTTTAAACCTCACCACAGCACTGAAATGGCACTGCTGAGGGTTTTCAATGATCTTCTTTTAATTACCGACTCAGGTTGCTCTGCCATTTTAATTTTATTGGATCTGTCCGCTGCTTTTGATATAGTAGACCATAAAATTATTTTAGAGAGACTGGAACATGTTATAGGCATCAAGGATTCTGCACTTTGGTTTAAATCCTACCTCTCGTGTAGGACTTTCTTTCATGATGGGTTGCTACTCATCCGCCGCTGCCCTGTTTGCCGTGGAGTACCACAGGGGTCTGTGCTGGGCCCTCCAGTGTTGCCTTGTACATGCTACCCCTGGGTTCTATCTTTGACAAACATCAGATCTCCTACCACTGTTATACTGACGACATTCAAATCTATTTCCAGTTGTGTGATGACCTGCCAGCTTCATTGAATCGTTTGTCTGACAGCTTGAAAGAGGTTACAGAGTGGCTGTCAGCCAATTCTCTCATTTTAAATGAGAAGAAAACTGAGATTATGGTGTAGGATAGTCACACTCCACGAGACCAGCTAGCTGCCCGATTTGCTCCCTTTGCTTGCTTTCTTACAGATACTGTAAGTAATCTAGGTGTTTGCCTGGATAGCTCATTTAAGCTGGATAAACAGGTTTCCTCTGTGGTTAAATCTGGCTTCTTCCAAATATCCATGGTCAATCGTTTAATACCGTACAAAGATCTTGAAAAACTGGTACATGCCTTTGTGACCTCCAGATTAGATTATTGTAACTCGCTCTACTCTGGACTCCAACTCGCTCACCTCCAACGGTTACAGCTCCTTCAGAAAGCTGCGGCTCGTCTCCTAACCGGAACTAGAAAGTTTGCCTGTATTACTCCAGTGCTCTCTGACTTACATTGGCTGCCTATTAAATTTCGTATTGATTTTAAAGTTCTGCTGCCTACTTTCAAATGCCTAAACAACCTTGCCCCTGACTATCTCACCAACCTCCTCAGTCTCTATACTCCCAGCCATTCTTTGTAATCATCTGGTCAGTTATTTCTGGCCCAGCCCATGCTCATGTATTAGGGCAATGGACAGTAAATCTGTCAAATAGTGCAGTGGAGCGAAAAGTACAAGTAAAATAATATTTTTTCTTAACCTCCCACCATAGTATAGACAAGTGAGGACATGAGGATTGAAGACCAACAAAATCAGGAATGCAGGAGGCAATTCAGGGGCAAACCTACTTGGGCGAGGCCATGCTGCCGGAGAAATTTAAGAGTGTATACACTCACTTTTGTCTCCTGAAGAGTTGATCCCACTTCAAGGGGCAATAACACTGTGAATATCAGTGAAGTTGATACGAGCTTCTGACCCTCAGCAGGCTGATGTTTAACCAACATTTAAACATTTCACTGTTTACAGCCACCCCACCCTGTGAGGCTGATTCCAAAGCGCAGACACCACCTGAGTCAGAACAGAACCGATTCACATTCACATAGGCCTACCATCATTCAGTCTATCTAATAACACCACCTTTATATAAGACCGCCACCCCGTTCGTTCATATGTCCGTCACGGTTTTTCTGCTCATCAATACACATGCCTGCGGTCTCAGGGCTGAATAGCACACATTTCCCATCATGCTTCATTGGGTGATTTCAAATGGACCAATCATCTTCCCATTACACTGACACCAGTACGTGTGTGTGTGTGAGAGAGAGTAAAAACACATTCACCTCGGAGCAGCGAGCTACAGCCACTCAGCTCTCAGAAATGAGCCGTGTTGTCATGGCAACATGGCAAATGAGAATCCAGCATCCCTGAAACACCTCCAACCTCCAGTGGTTGTTGGTTCGATTCCAGATTAGCCAGGCCTTTACACAGAGCCTTTCAGATTAAATGCACAGGACCAGATGAGAAGCCCCGCCTCGACGTGAAGGTCCCTGATCTGATTGGATGAACTGCGTGTAATCTTAAACTCTCTGGGCTGGTTTAAACAAACAGATCAGAATAATCAGGTGGATTCATAAAGGAAACATACCTGACTCCAACTGTACTGATCGCAGGTAAAGAACTGAGAGGTCACATGACTCAGTGAACAGAAATGTCACATGACACCTGGTTTGTCACGTTTCTGCATCCTCACCAGATGAAACTGTAAAAGATGGCCAGCACGAACACAACACCTGCAGCAGGTGTTGTCTTACCTGAGAGCTGAGGAGGGACCAACAGCAGGTTGGCCGCAGAGGTTTGTCTACGTGATCTCGGGATTATCCGATTGGTTAATAGGAGGCGCTTCTGTCTCCTTGGAAACACCCCCACTTCCTCTGGTGAGAACCAGGTATCAGTGATCTGCAACTACAGTAGCAACATTAGCATTTGCCAGTGTGTGTGTGTGTGTGTGTGTGTGTGTGTGTGTGTGTGTGTGTGTGTGCGTGCGTGTGTGTGTGTGAGCATGCCTTGTCACTGCGTCATACCTTTGCCTGAGATAAACGACATTATCCAAAAGAACCGGAAGCAGAGAGAGGGAGGAG
>NW_024582509.1:1378513-1420542 GCF_018398535.1 Haplochromis burtoni
CCTTTGGGAAACGATGATGACAATGATGGTGAAGAGGTGAAGACTGATAAAAGGGCTGGACGAGAGGAACGACTTCAACTGCTGGACGTTCCCACTGGAACCACAGAAAATTAGGATGAACTTCCTGTTCCACCAACACAGACAGACACACAGACAGGTAGACAGGTGCTGGTGCAGCCTTCTGTCGGAGAATTTGTCCAATCAGAGTCCTCCTGGCCCTGCCTGACCTTTGTGCTGTGTGCAGAAATAAGTGGAGGACTTTCAGATGAAGCTGCTGACAGAATAAAATGAGGACCTGAACTCATCATCCTCTTATTGAAAAAGGATTTTTCATCAAGGTGAAGGAGCTCTCAGAGATCCATTATCACTATAAAAACTAAACCTCCTTCATCCATCGTCCACGTGTGAAAAGAGGCCAGTCAGAGCACAGAGGTCCAGATCTGTCAGCGGCTTTTCAGTCCAGGCACAGAACCTCAGAACTCTCTGCAGCTCCTTCCTTTCTTGCCACCATTTAATGTCACTGTGCAGGATTTCAGACAGTTTTCTTTGTTCGACACAAACATGCTTTGAAAAGAAAAATTACTTCAGAAGGTCTGCTGATAAGATGTTAAATTCTGTCACTGGAGTTTATGCAGAAAGAATTAAAGAAGAGCAGCACGAGATAATTAACACGACACCGATAATTAACAGACGATTATTCACTTTGCCCTCAGGGATCATTAAAGTTTCATCTTATCTCCAGACTGCAGAGGAGGCCGAACTCACTTAAAGACACTTTAGATCAAACTGAAGAAGCGATGTGAGGAAATCATGTCCTTAACCCTTTCGCTTCACATATAAATCAATCACTTTCAGGGACAAGATGAAACATGAGACATTAAAATAAACGAAGGTCTTGTAATCAGTCAGCGCTGCTCATGATTCGGCTCATTCACTGTTGTAATGTAATTACATTACAACAGAAATGTAATCACTTTGAGCTAATTAAATTCCATCCGAATGCTGATGTGAGGGGATACGTTCGGACATATTTGCATCACTAAAATAGTTCATGCTGAATATATAGCAGTCAACATGTAAGAAAAACTGTTGGACTGATTTGCATGTAACACAATGAAGCTGTCCCTACGTCTGGACACGCCTCGTTCATTCAGCAACCTAAACTCCAGACAATGTTTTTGATTGGTTTCCTTGTTTTAAGCCAGTCAAATCCTTGTGCATCGCTCCGTGTGACCTGACTCGTCCACAGCAGGGCAGGGGGCCTTCAGCGCTGTTAATTCATCAATAATGTTGTTAATTCAGAGGAGACTCCAGCGTGACTCTGCAGAGTAAAACGTTTCCAGCTGTGAAAAGCTTTCTGTCACTTCCTGCTGAGGCTTTCTGCGGTCTGCACTTCTGCTGTATGAGGACGTGCGGGACTACCTGAGAATTCTGGAAGTTCTCACTTTTCTTTTCTTTGATAATTATTATTATTTGATTATGACGATCTCCCATAAACAAGAGAAGAAACTGTCAGGTTTTTTTATTCGATTATTTTCTAGTGATCTTTGAGCACATCAGCACCAATCACCCAAACTACCAAGAACAGTGCCAGATATGAGTGAGCAGGCAACACTAACAATGATTATACAGAACAGGTTCAAACAGAGCAGAGGGAAAGGCAGCCATTGCTTGATATTAAAAACAAATCTTCCACCAGACCACGATGAGGATGGTGTAGGGCGGGGGTGTCCGATTCCAGGCCTCGAGGGCCAGCGTCCTGCCAGTGTCACGGTTTAGATCTCACCCTGGGTCAACACACCTGAATCACATGATTAGTTCCTTGCCAGGCCTCTGGAGAACTTCAGGACATGTTGAGGAGCTCATTTAGCCATTTAAATCAGCTGTGTTGGATCAAGGACACATCTAAACCCTGCAGGACACCGGCCCTCGAGGCCTGGAGTTGGACACCTGTGGTGTAGAGTGCTGGGACAGCTTTGGAGGATTCGTTCAACAAAGAGCTTCTCTGTTAGCAGCCTGTGGTAGGAAACTGAAACGTGTGTAACAGCAGGATGTGCAGACAGACACAAAACAGCATTTACAGACAGATCCTCCGCACGTTAGCAGAATTCAAATAAATCCCGCCTACACACAATGAATCAGCTGACAAAGGTCTGACAGCACCTGTGGTCAGTTCAGGTGTGTCACGTTACCTGCATCAGTTGTGCGTGCTCAGGTATCCACACAGCTGGGGGGTAGAACACCAAAGGAGGCATGGCCTGGTATGTTGCAGCTGACCAGCTGGCCAACCACAGCCACTGGGGGGAGGGGTCAGTGCTTACAGACAGCCAGGGTGTGGTGGTGGTTACCATGCCAGCTGGCTGACCTTTAAACCGGGTGACTGGCAGCATCATGATGACATCACCATCTGAGTGGCAAACGGGCGAATTAGGGCTGAGCAGTATGATCACATGGGTCAAACCGTATGCTAAAAGAACAGAAAAGTTAATGCTGAGGTTAGCAATCTGCAAATAAAAAATACACAAAAAGAAAACATTAACGAGTCAAACCCAAGTTGAGCACATGCTTTCAACAGCCGTAACTCATCAATACGTGACATCAGCTTCATCAGCGCAAAGTGACACTTCCACAGAAACACTGCATCTTCATCCAAAATCAGTCCAGACAGATACCAACACCTCCGAATCCAGACCAATAAATATGTAAAAGTTATTAAAGAACTAAATGTTAAACTGAAGTCTCCAACTGGTGTTTGAACTCCACTTTAACAATAGAATATAATTCTACTGTTTCTACTGTTGCATTTAGTATACTCTCTTCATGGAAACCATTACTGATCCAACTGATTATCAATCCGATCATACTGATCACCTCAAAATCATCATCACACCTGTCAGAGTTGTGAGTAATTTCATTTTGATGGAAAGACAACCACGAGCATTTCCTCTTCTTTGAAACACTGATGAACCTTTAGCGATTTATTGATCGGAGCAGGAGCCATTTTTATGGGTTGTTACCTTTCGTGTTTTACCATATGGTGTGTCTATGTGAACGTTTTTAAGGTAGCGCAGGTGTGTTGTTGTTGGGAAGGAGCAAACAGTTTGTGACCACTGTGCTGTTCTCATGAATGGTGTTGGATGAAGAGAACTGTTAACAACAAATGCAACTGATGGAAGTTGAATAAAGATGTTAAATGGAGAAGATAAGTACGGCTGGAGTTGTTGGACTGTAACAGGTTTCATTCATAACAGTGGCATCGCGTCACCCCCACCAACGAACACCTCAGAGACTTCAAGCGTAGGCTTAGCCTCTACAATCAGGATCAGCTGAAGCTTCTTTCTACTGAATCCGTCCAACCACAAACAGTCACAACGTGTTTCCGACTGATGTTCCTCACAGGTTCCTCTCTGTCCTCCTACATCTTCTTCACCACGGACACGGTCGGCAGCAGCAGTTTAGGTCACACGATCAACTACAGATTCAAACATTTTCCTTCACTGATCAGTTATAAAAACTATCATTTTTATTATAATTTTAATCGATCATCAGTCACATTTTATGATTGTAAATCAATACATGATTGCTGTTCTTAACAAATGAATTTTATTATAAAAAGAAAATGAGATTTTGTGTAGCAGCAAAGACGCACACTGAGCTCCAAGCCGTCATATTGGATTAAATACATTTTTATTTCACTCCTCTCTGTTCTGTTATCATTTATTATTTCACTAATGATTTTTACTCTTTTTTCACATTGTATATTGTAAAGTTCTTAAAGTAAGCCTGAGGTTTCTCACACTTGGATTACAGATTATTGTTTGGACTCAGGTATTGATCAGTAATCACTATAAATATCATATCAGAATTAGGAACCGTGAAGTTGGTGCTGTCAGGCCGACACACAGGCATGAATGTGGCTGTTGAATCTTTTCTGAATAGTAACATTCAACTGAAAAATAATCACTTAATATTATTTTATATGTAACGTGACGGTGAACATGGTGTCCTCACACACACACACACACACACACACACACACACACACACACACACATTAATGACAGAGTTTGTATGTCTGTTTATTAAAGTCAGACTTAAATAAAAACAAACGTGATGAAAAATATCTGAAGTCAAAGTCTTCAACAGTCCAGCTGTGAACAGCTGCTGCTGAAGATGACGATGATGAATGGAGGAGGATGATAATGCAGACCTGCAGCTGACCGGAACATCACGGTAAATCCGGTAAGAGTCACCTACCGACCCGCGGAGCTCCTCCGGCGTCTATCCGGTAAACTGCTCCTCGCACCGGCGGGACCGAGCCTCTGCTCTCCGGTCACGTTCTTCGGGCTGCAGCTCAGCCTCCAATACGATTAAGGTGAAAGCACGCGCGCGGCATGACGTGAAATACCGACAGACAGACGCAGACAGACCCGACGGACACACCGCGCGTGTC
This sequence comes from Haplochromis burtoni, assembly GCF_018398535.1. Lineage (NCBI taxonomy): Eukaryota > Metazoa > Chordata > Actinopteri > Cichliformes > Cichlidae > Haplochromis > Haplochromis burtoni. Next base: position 1,382,967 of record NW_024582509.1, read on the forward strand.
ACTGCGATGCCTGATGGTTGAAAAACACCGGAGCCCGCGTGCAGCTCCGCGTCGTCACGGAGTCTCCCCCCTCCCCCCTCTGTCCGGTACAAACGGATTTGAGCTGAGCTTCTCTCAGATCAAAGAGCCGCTCCCCTTCACGCGCGTGTGCGTGTAATAATCGATGGTCCGTAAAAATCAGGAGCTTTGAGTTATTCGCGCTTATCGTGTTTGTGGTTCCCGTTGTCCTCCTCATCAGTTTTACTCGCATCTTTTCGTGAGTCTCGTTTCTGTGCTCGTGTCTTCGGTCTCCTCCCACCTGTTTGTTTTGCTCACCTTGTTTCCGCTTCCATTGTCTGTTTGTTAGTGTTTCCTTCTCTTGTGCTCTGTTTTACTTTGAAAGACTGTTTCAGTTTTGCTTCCTGCCTCCCCCCTCCGGTACTGATGCCTTTCACCTGTAGCTCCTTCCCAGCACTTCCTAAGTTGGCCAACAGTTTAACCTGCATGTTCACTGAAATGGGCGGGGCTAGAAGCAGGGTCAGGATCTCCTGCCAGTGGTTATCTAAAACTGTGATTGGTCGGAGGCTGCCAGACTCGCCCCTTTGATTCTGATTTCTGATGTTAGTGTTAGTCAGGGGTGGGGGAACTCAGGCCTCACGGGCCGGCGTCCCTGATCCATCACAGCTGCTTCAAATGACCTCCTCAACATGTCTTGGCGTTCTCCAGAGGCCTGGTAAGGAACTAATCATGTGATTCAGGTGTGCTGACCCAGGGTAAAACCACCCCTGGTGTAAGTGAATTCAGAGAGCGGCGCTGTGCCCTGGGTATGCTGAGCTCGCCTCATAGTTCAGATTGGCTGTAGCTCAGCTGGTAGAGCAGGTCTCCCACCAACTGGAAGGTTGGTGGTTTGATCCTTGTGTGCTCCAGTCTGCGTGCCAAATATCCCTGGGTGAGATGCTAACCCCATGTTGTTCTCTGGTGCACCCAAGAGCCACTACGACTGACCTTCTAAAAGAAAAGGAAAAACTCTCCACATGTGATATTTTTTCAGGTATCTGTGAATGTTTACATCTCCCACTCATTCATTGTTGTTTTTCATGTATAAAGATAATAAAAAAAGTGACCCAATCAATGAAGCTTTGAGACAGAAAACAGAATCTAACCCAGGGCTGGGCAACTCCAGACCTCGAGGGCCACCGTCCTGCAGGTTTTAAATGTGACCCTGTGTAAGCACATCTGAATCACATGATTAGGTCACTACCAGGCTTCTGGAGAACTTCGAGAGACGTTGAGGAGGTCATTTAGCCATTTAAATCAGCTGTGTTGGACCAAGGACACGTCTAAACCCTGCAGGACACCGGCCCTCGAGGCCTGGAGTTGGAGACCCCCGAGCTAACCCAAACTTTTTGGTTTCTTTAAAATAATCTGCCAACATTCACAGATTCTTGGTTCAGTGTGTGTCTTTTTTCCATGCGTCAGTCATCAAAAAAATGTCGTATGATGAGGTAGATCATAGCGGCGAGCATCTCCTCTGAAAGGGCGACAGTTAATCCGTCTGTCAATATCAGTGTGTGTTTGCAGAGATTACAGCAGAGCCGCTCGAGTCAGAAACAATTACTGATATCAGGTAAAATAAACACACTCGTCACCAGAATATGTCGGATTAAATTGTGCGTGTGCTCAGAAAAAACTCACACGTACAGAATAAACTGTCTTCATTATCGCACTAATGAGTGTTTGCTCGTGATCGACACACATGCACACACAGGTCTGATGAATCACTACGGCAGTATTTTCTAGTAATGTCACAGATTAAATCTCACACGGAGTATGACTGAGGACATAAAACTTAAGGGATCAGGTGCTAGATTGTGTCTATTTTGTTCCCGTTTTCTGTGATAGAAACTGAAACCTGAGCTCATCACTATTTTAAAGGACAAACTGATCTCTGTGGATAAAATGAGGAAGTTTGCAGAAACCTGTTTTCGGTACATGATCTGATTTTCTGAGACAAATCTGCACAAACTGAAATTCAGCCTGAAGCTTAATGACTGGCAGACTTCAGAAATGAATAAAAGATTTTCCCTGGTTGGCAGCAGAGTGGAGCTTCACCACTGATTTAATTAATTCAAATTAGCCGAGGATATCAGAGAACGTTTAACCCGTTTCATGTAAAACTGCTAATCCCTGGTGGAGGTGTAAATGAGACTGAGGCTTTGCATTCATAAAAAAACTCACTCCAGCTGAAGGCACGAGTATTAAAATAAACTTCACATGAGGCAGTGAAACAAAGTCACAGAACAAATATTTATAGGAACTAGGACAGATCAGTGCAGAGGAGGATAAATAAAAACCAGTCCTGGGAAATGCAGAGAAGTCCTCCGTACTAACACTTCATGTGTTTATTGATCACTCGGAGTAACGTCTTTCAATCAGGTGAAAAAACCATCGAGCAGCAGCAAACTTCGTTCTACATTTCCTGCTGATGAGCGTCAGTGAAGAGACGTTTTGGGCCCTCCACCTCTGTGGGGCTGATGTCAGGAGCGCTTCGTGTGACAGACCCCTGTTCTCATATTGTTGCCCTGTTGCTGCGATGGTAAATGCCAAACAGTTGATTCTGTTCGTCTGGATGTTTTCAGTGGGAGAAACATTTCGTCACATTCTTCAGTCTCAGCTGACTGCAGGTTTCCAACTAGGGCTGGGCATCGTCACTGATTTCTAGAATCGATTCAATTCGATTTGAATCTGGGAAATTTTGCCTAGACAGTCAGAAATATTATAATTCAGATCAGTACATTTACATATTTTTGTATCTATAAAAAGGAAGCTGACACTTTCCAGACTTTATCAAAGGTGTGAGCATCACAGCAGAGGCCTTTGTGTCAAAGTAGCTGAAGATAAAACACAGAAAAACATGAAGGTGATTTTCCTGTGCTGGGATTTTATAAAAATATTCTGCAGTACATCAAAAACGAAAGAAAACCATTAATCAACATATATGAAACCGAGTTACAGAGGTTTTATTAGAGACACGGCGTTTTGCATTTTGTATAATTTTAAAAAGTTTAAATTTGTTCAGTATTGAACGGCAGAAATTAGGTTTTCTTTTCAGAAGTAAGTAAAAGGAAAAAAAATCAGCCGACAGCCTGTAAACAACGTAGACTTGTGCGTAACAAGCAAGCGAATAATGCAGAAAACAGAGAGAGAGAGAGAGAGAGAGAGAGAGAGCTGTGCATGAAGTGTGATTTTATCCTGGTGGAAGCAAAACAGCAAAAGTCAGAGTGAGTTCATGTTTATGTGAAGCGTAGTTTGGATCTTCTTTTGCTGCTGGTTCGGTCAATATTGTTTGGAGAGAGATAAAACCTGCAGCTTTAGAATCAGCGCAAAAAGGGCGTGAACACAAAGCTCGACCCGCCGACACATCAGAATCAGCGAGCGTGTCCGTGCCGTCGGTGAGAAAGTCACATCTCACTGATTCTGATGCGTCGGCGCTTTGTGTTCACGTCTTTGTGCAGAAGCCGTGTTCCTGCTCTCATTTACTGTTTTAGCTGTTTGGTGGTTGTTGAAATTTTGTGAGGTTTAACCTGAGATTCTGGCGTTTCAGGCAAAATAAATTTATATTAAAAAATCGATTCAGGATTTTAATGAATCGATTTCACGTTATCCAAGCCAGAATCGATTTTAATCGATAAATCGATTATAAAAACCCAGCCCTATTTCCAACCTTATAAACAGCACCTTTACACAGTGACTGACACCAGCCCACTGAATGAACAATGGGCTGGGAGGTCAGGTCCTCGATCATTAAATATGCAAATTCTCATGGGCACTGATCAACGACCGCGGTTCTGTAACTGCACTCTATCGGAGCGCAACACCCTACAACGGATAGTAAGAACAGCTGAGAAGATCTCCCCTCCATCACGGACACCTGTCACACCCGCTCCGACCGCAAAGCCACCAGCATCGTGGAGGACCCCACACACCCTCGCACACCCTTCAGCCTGTTGGCTTCTGGAAAGAGGTACCGGAGCATCCGGGCCCTCGCTGCCAGACTGAGGAACAGGTTCTTCCCCCAGGCCGTCAGACTCCTGAACACTCAGTGCCTGGATGAACACACACACCTTCATAAATCAACCAACCACTGTTTGCAAAACCCACTGCCACTGCTGCACTTTTCTATTGCACTGTTGTGTTTGTGTCATTCTGGGTTTTTTGCACACTTGTCTCTCACATTATGTAGTCCTGTGTTGATTGTCTGCCATATGTAGGAACGTTGGAGGAACGTTGTCTCGCTGTCTCGCTGTCTCGCTGTCTCGCTGTCTCGCTGTGTACTGTAACGCTGACCATGGTTGGAACGACAAGTTTGCTACTAGAATTGTCTTGACTTGTGCTTCCCTGGCCGCTGTATCTGTGGGGACGGCGTTCGCTGTGACGCCCAGTTTGTATTAACGAGCGAAGAAGAATAAAAGAATAAATCAGTATGGTGACATACAAAAGTTTAACACACATGACAACTCACACTGAGTTAAAGGCCAAAGAGAAAAGACGTGTTTTTAAAAGCACGGTAAAAACAGCAAGAGACGGCGCCTGCCTGACCCCCAGAGGCAGCTCCTTTTACATGTTACGAGCCAAAAGTGCAAAGGCTGTGTCTCCTGTGGATTTTAAAAATGTCTTCGGGACAGTCAAAGCTCCTGGTTAGCAGATCTACGTGATGGCATGTGAGGGTGAAGCAGGTCCATTTCACACCTAAACCAGTAAATGCTGGTTTTTTCATGTGGGGCCAAATAGGAAGGTCAAAGAATACAGCTGGAGCCACTGGATTTAAAAAGCTTCACCTCAGTCACTTTTCATTAAAATAGACTTGACATCATCAGCATATACAGTCAGGGAAGAATGATTTTGTAAGTTTGCCCACAAAGAAATGCTCAGTCCATCATTTCTATGGTAGCTTTATTAGAACAGTGGGAGACAGAACAATAACCAACAAATCCAGAAACATGCATTTCAAAACAGATTAATTCACATGTTCATGAATGAAACAAATACATGATGCTTTGGCGCTTGGTGGCAAAACCTTTGTTGCAATCACAGAGGTCAGTTTTACATGTCGGGGGTTTTGTCCTCGATGCAGATCCTCTGCAAGTCATTGAAGTTTTGTGGCTGACGTTTGGCAACTCGAACCTTCAGCTCCCTCTGCAGATTTCCTAAAAAAATTCAAAAAACGTTAAATGAGAGGGCGTGTCCAAACCTGTGACACACATTTACACATATATAGTGTTTGACACTGTTAGACAGGAGCCATGCACACGGCAGCCTTGATGTGTTTTGCACTGCAGCTGTTTGGGAGCTGCTTCAGAGGATAATGAGCACAGAGTTAATGATGCTTTTGTTTACCTTTTGACTGAGAGCAGGCTGAGTCCTCCGACCTCCAGCCCATGAACATGAGCAGCTTTCAAAAGTGTTTCGTGATAATATTTCACACAGAAACAGAAACCCTGAAATGTGTAAAAAAATCATTTTTCTTTGTTCCTTCTCCTCTCTGAGTTTGGCAGTTTGTCATTGTTTTAAATGACTGCTGGTCATACACACTGCAACACACACTAACAGATACACACACACAGTGTTAGTGAGGGGTGAAATTGAGTTGTTTCAGTCTGGAGACTGAAACTAAAGAATAATAGAGAGAGAGAGCATGAGAGAGGCTCAGCTATTACACTGAAGCATTTTCAAACCTCCTATTTTCCTCTATTATCTCCATCTCTCGTCTGTCCGTGTGTCCCACGCTCACTCTGTTGTCATGTTGTGATGATGAAAGCTGTTTAAATAGCTGCAGTCGGCATGACAACACAAAACACACCCATTACCCCGACTGTCAGCTAGAGCTGATTAGTTAAAGTGTTTCCTAAAACACAATTATCCTCTTTTCCTCCTCTCCTTCATGGTCTCCATGGAAACAGCATGTTGTAGTTTCCCCAGCTGTTACCATTGTGATGTATCGTCCTAATTTATGAGCAGGATTGGCGTTTACACGTGAAGATCTGTGTACAGATGAATTTATTCAGGCCAAAAAGCCACTTGCTGTTTTCCTGGTCATTTAAACACAAACTCAGAGCTTAAAACCAACAACCACAGACAGACAAACCACACAAAACCACTCCAACTGTCCTGAACACAATCCCACTGGAAGGTTCTTCCATTGAAGCCAGCAAGCATCTAACCAACCATGCCTCAATTACAGAAGTGTAGGTAGCAGGCCTGAACTGATAATCTAGGACACCGGGTATTTTCCCAGTGAGCTGATGCACTTTGGGCCTGATGTGTCAATCGAAGGACAGCCGCACAGTGGACAGAAACACAATTGTTCAATGACATTAATGTCACTGTATTGCCCAATCAAATCTCTTAACGCAGTTGGCCCCTTACCCTACCATCGCTGTGCTCATGCACACTGCAGAACAGAGTTTAGTGTGGAAGAAGTGGAGCTGAAAAGCTCAGAGATAAGCTAAACTTGTCAGATTAACTAACATGCTAGCTGTTGGCTGCTGCTATCAACAGTACGAGCAACAAACTGCTAGCCAGTGCTCACAGTAATAAGAGGCTGCTGCTTTTTAGGGTTAGACGTGACGAAGAAACAGAGGAAGAAGGTGAAATTAATGTTGTAGGAAAACAGACATAATTAAGGAGACCCATATGGAAAAGAAATGGTAAAAACTTATATGATTTACTAATAAGAGTGGCCACTTTCTCGTTACTTTCATATATTGTTTTAGTAAGTATCCAAAACATACAAGTTTCATTTATATAATTTTTCAAGGGATCTTATATCTGTTTTCACTCTTGTAGGCTTTTCATACAAGTTTCACACAAGAGTAGAGCCGCTGCTCCTCCACATCGAAAGGAGCCAGTTGAGGTGGTTCGGGCATCTGACAAGGATGCCTCCTGGGCGCCTCCTGGGTGAGGTGTTCCGGGCATGTCCCACCGGGAGGAGGCCCCGGGGCAGACCCAGGACACGCTGGAGAGATCAGCTGGCCTGGGAACGCCTTGATGTCCCCCCTGATAAGCTGGAGGAGGAGGCTGGGAAGAAGGAGGTGTGGGCTTCTCTGCTTGGACTGCTGCCCCAGATAAGCGGAAGAAGATGGATGGATAAAAGAGACTTTCAAACACAGGTTTATATAATAAAGTAAGTTTGAAGTGTAAAACCATTCTGAAGCTCACAAAGAAATGCATGGGTGTAAGTACCAGTGATATTCTTAAGCTGAAATTCCTATTTTGTGTCTTTAGAAATGTAATTTTGATGTCCTTTACTTTTCTCTGCATCTCAGTTTATTATGTTTCAATTCATCAACTTTGTAATGTACTTTTAGAGCAGTCTTCTCTCTCGAAGAGATTTTGATCTCCAGGGACGTGGCTGAGCTTATGAAAAAAGAATAAGCAGATCCCAGTCGTACAAAGAGGAGTAACGACGGTTTTTTTTGGCTCAGAATCACAGCCGTTAATGAGCATGATGCTTCGTTAAGCTTTCAGACCCTCATTAACCAATCAACGACAAGCAGAGAGCCTCCATCTGAAATTACATTTCAATAAAATATCTGTTGCTTTGAAACAAAAAAAGATCTTAATGAGTAATTCAGCCCTGAAGAATAATTTTCCATCAAGCCAGAAAGAAATCGGGCAGCGAGGTGAAATAATGGTCCCCAGAGCAGCTTCAGAATAGAACTGAAGGGTTGAGGTGTGTGTGAAACTCTTTCATCAGAAAAATACGCTCATTATGTTTGACTTTGGGCTTTTTTGTATTTATGTATTTATTTTGCAGTGAACAATGTGTGAGCAGGAGATGTTATATCATAAGATATAAGGTTCATTTTCCCCATGAGCGTGTGCTGGTGAAGAGGTTAAAAACATTCATTTTCAAAAACGTTCCAGATTAAAGAACCACAGAAAATAAATGTGATGTGTGAGCAAACTATAGCAAATCGCTGTTCACGAACAACATTTTCTCTTAAACTGAAGTCATGAAGTGGAAAAGCTGCAGCTGTGCAGGTGAATAACAATCAGAGGGAGTCTAAAAGGAGAAGACTGAGGGGTCTGAGAAGCTTTCAGTGAATACAGCAAAGAGACACAGTTGTCCTGCCTCAGCAGGGTCAGCAGACATTTTATAGCATGCAGCTGTTTCCAGATGTGCTGTCAAAGATCTGCTGCAGAAGCACAAAGACGGTGCTTATCGACCATGGAGAGCTTTGGGATTAAGAAATCAACGAAAAATATGTTTGAAAGACGTCAAGCGGAAACATCGTCAAGAGCATGGCACAGGAAGTCATCAAGAAGCAGTTTAGTTATATGAACTACAGTCAGTTCATCATCATCATCATCATCTCAGGAAATTAGTCAAATTTAAACAGTGACGGAGTTACGACAATCAAACAAATATCACTCGTTCAACATAAATCGACATTTTATTTTTAAACTTCCTAATACGCTGAACGGCGCTGTGATGATATAAGGTAACCCGAGGCTTTGTTATAATTAGAGAAACTGAGGGCTCAGGCAACACAAACGCACACATGTAGTGTAACACAACAGCATACACACAGTATGTAAAACCCTGCCTCTCAAGGCCTTCCCAGTTCCTGCTGCTGTTCCACTCCAATCCGCTGCACATACCTTATCAATCTTCATTTGGTTTTCGCACCCACTGCAGTTCGCCTACAAGCAGTGTTGGGGAGTAACGGAGTCCATGTATCAGCGTTGTGTATTTAGCCCTTGGAGGGTCCTTAAAGAGACATCCACCTTTGATCCACTTTAAATGAGTCAGTCTTTTAAAACTACTTCTGCCTTCTACTTCTAAAATATTCACATCAAGTTTTAATTATATTTTTGTTGTTTTAACCCTTTAAATCCCAGTTACTTTACATGAGCGCGCTGTTTTTTTAGCCGAAAAAAACGAAAAACTTAAATATTTTCCATAAAATACATTTGATGTAATATTTCATTGTTATTATAATTAGGCCTTTAGATGGGCCAAAGATTGCCACCAACATTCATTTTGATCTGCCATTATTTTTGTTGCAGGGGCAGTAAATTTAAAATACAAAATATGAGTAACTGTATTCAGTTAAAGTTACCGTTTAAATAGGTGGTAATCAGAATACAGTTACTTTGCTGAAATAAACAGAATACATGACGGTCATTTCCGGTTTCATATGTGAGGCTATGCCCTCTCTATGCCTTCTTCAGTTTTGGTGATTAAACGCAGTCGGGCGCAGATTTAACCCAGTTGGATGAGCATGTAGCCATAAATCACGTGGCTGAGTGCGGCCGGTTCGAGTACGACTTGCAGTTCTTTTGTTATTTTTCTTTTAACTTAATTTCCATTTGGGACTAATACAGGTTCTCTGATTTTGATTGCTGGAAACCCAAACAAAACACACAAAAGGCTCTAATGTCAGCGTCCTGTTAATGCTGGTGGCGTCAGTCAGACAGCAGAGCCGGCAGTGCATGGGCAGGAATGCATTTCTTACTTGGAAATGGGATGGGCGAAACGGCGGTGTCTTCGATCTACTGTTGCTGTGTGATTTTTATTACTATTAATGAAGGCTACTTGCCACCAAGCTAACATTGTTAGTTGGCGTTAGCTGAGGTTAGTTCATAGACTGTAGACTGTTAGGCCGTTTCTCAATATTCAAGAACATAGTCGCGTTTTCACTCGTCCGGACTTCGTAAGTTCACACGGGAGTCCGGTGTCGAGAACGCAGCGCGTGATGACATCACATTTTTTACTGTCATCCCTTCTAAATTTAACTGTGATTAATATTTGCAATAGAAGTTACACATGACATGGTGTTTCCGGTTGAGTGAACGCTGGCACGCCTGGCTGCCGCTGCTCACCGGTTATTGTTATATTTTTACTATAATTTTTTTCAGTTGCTGACGACAATTTGAATCAAGTATCTAAGGCGCGACCCTGTTTTGACTTGTTTTCGCAATACTTGCGGGCTTCTATTGCTTGCACTGCAGCTGTCAGCTGGTTGTTCGGTCCCTCCGTTTGTGCTCAGTGCTCGGCCCTGATTAAGATGCGGATCCACAGGGTGTTGGTGTGGCTCGTGCTCACCTGGGTTTTTTTATCCATCGTTCATCACCCGGCGACAGCTCTTCTCCAGTACTCTGCTACGGATCTTTTGCGGCTCCGTTTCTGCCTGGCTGTCTCTCCACCTGTGGCTCTATACTTCTACCTGGACATCGCCTTCCAGCCATTATGGACAATAATAAAATCCCTCTTTCCAGAGATTTTACCTCCTGCCTGGAAAGTTTTGGGCTTCTACAGTACATAAAATCCCCTACCCACTCTAAAGGTCATATCCTGGATTTGGTCTGTTGTTCTGGCATTACCCCCACCCATTGTAAAGCCACATTGTTTCCCCAGTCTGATCATATGTTTATTTCTTTTGATGCAAACATAATGCTTCCAAAACCTGTGTCTCTCGTAATATCACTTTTAGGAAGATTAGTAATATCAACCCAGCTGTTTTTTCATCTGCCGTCCATGACCTTCCATCTATCCACTGCTCCTCAACCCCTCATGAACTCGTTTGTCATTATAATGTCAACCATCACAACCTTCTTAACATATTTGCTCCCCTTAAACATCGAACTGTCTCATTTTCCCGTTCAGCTCCGTGGTTTACCCCCGACCTGCGTCACCTTAAAGCTAAAGGACGCCAACTCGAACGTCTATTCAAGAAAACCGGACTTACTGTACATAAAGAAATGCACAATGATCATGTTTTGTTCTATAAGGACGGCATTGCCTCAGCCAAATCTGCTTACTACTCTGGTTTAATTAGTTCTAATGAAGGTAACTCCAGGTCCCTCTATTCATTGTTCAGTAAAATTACCAAACCTCCAGACACATTCCCCTCCAGCATGTATTCTGTTGATTTTTGAACTCTCTTATCTCTTTTTTCACTTGTAAAATCTCAGATATCCACCATCAACTTAACCCAATGTGTTAGTTAAAGCCTGTCTTCCCTTGTTAGCTCCTCTCATAACCAATATTATTCATTCCTCCCTGAACACTGGGATTGTTCCTGAAGCACTGAAAAAGGCTTCTGTTATTCCAACTCTCAAAAAGCCTGGTGCAGACCCCAATAACTTTGATAATCTTCGCCCTATATCAAATCTCCCCTTTATTCCAAAAATTCTTGAAAAAGTTGTCGCCGCCCAGCTTCACTTACATCTCAATGACCATAATCTCTATGAACCATTTCAATCTGGTTTCCGCCCCAATCATAGCACAGAAACTGCTCTGCTAAGGATTACCAATGACCTTCTGATGGCAGCTGATTCTGGTCTCCTATCCATCCTCATCCTTCTTGATCTTAGTGCGGCGTTTGATACCATTTCTCACAATATTCTCCTGAACCGGTTAGCTTCCATTGGCATTAGTCATACCCCCCTTGCCTGGTTCACCTCCTATCTCTCAGACCGCACTCAGTTTATCCAACTTAAATCCCAGTCTTCAGCTCTCTATCCTGTTTCTGCTGGTGTGCCCCAGGGTTCAGTATTGGGGCCTCTTTTATTCATTACTTACATGCTCCCTCTTGGTCATATATTCTGACAATATAATATAAATTTTCACTGTTATGCCGATGACACCCAGCTCTACCTTTCTTCTAAACCCAATTCATCCCTCCCACCTTCCTCCCTCTCAAACGGTCTTATTGAGATTAGATCCTGGTTCTCCTCCAATTTCCTCAAACTTAACAGAAATAAAACTGAAGTTTTACTTGTTGGTTCACCATCTATCTTAACCAAATCCCACAGCTTTTCCATTAACGTTGAAAATTCTCCCACCCTCCCCTCGCCTCAGGTTAAGAGTTTGGGTGTCATACTTGATAATACTCTTTCATTCCAGTCTCACATTAATTACATAACACGGTCTGCTTACTTCCATTTACGTAATATTAACCGACTCCGTCCCTTCCTTCCTCCCCATGCTGCTGCCATCCTTGTCCATAGTCTTATTACGTCCCGTATTGATTACTGCAATTCCCTCCTATTTGCTCTCCCTAAAAAGTTCCTTCATAAACTCCAACTTCTCCAAAATTCTGCAGCTCGGGTCATAACTCTACTCCGTCAAGAGCTCATATTAGCTGTTCTTCAGCAGCTTCACTGGTTGCCCGTAGAAGCCAGGATAAATTTTAAAATACTGACTCTCTTCCTGCATTTAAGACACAGCTCAAAACACATCTGTTCAAACTGGCTTATTCACTTTAGTGCTGATTTTACCTGTTGTCAAGTTCTGCTTTGCAATTTTAACTTATTTTATGTATTTTATGACTATTGCTTCTTTTAATAATGTTGTTCTTTGTAAGGTGACCTTGGGTTTCTGAAAGGCGCCCTCAAACAAAATGTATTATTATTATTATTATTATAAAAAATATATATACATGATGTAGTAATTTCTTCAAAAAAATTTAATTTGAACTGATTTGAATTGAACAAATATTTAAAATATAATCGGATCATTTTTGCAGCAGCCTCTCCACGTATTAACAAGCTGTTTCTAGACCCGATGGGTTGCATTAACAACCTGATCGCTGCAAATAATCATGTGCAGTTCCACATGATTATTTGCAGACAAAAAGAAAGCATTACTGATACAGAATAGTTTTCTACACGAGATCACTGCAAGAAGTGCAGCCTTACCTAATGTCCACCTACTGTTACTCATTTATAGTAAGATTTAAACATCTAGCTGGTGTTGGTGTGGAGAGTAACCTTCAATAATAGTAATAAATCACACAGCAATAGTACATTCATGTAGGTGCACAAAGTAATAAGTAATAAGTGATAATATATTAAGTAATCCAAAGCATTGGGAATAAATTACTCCTATTAAGTAACTTAATGGAACACGTTACAAACTACATTTTGCGGCATGTAATCTGTAATCTGTCGTGGAATACATTTTAAAAGTAACCTTCCCAACACTGCCTACAAGGTAATTCCCATTCAATTGACACCATTCTATGTTACCACCTGTGAGCCAGTTGTAACACAGACGTAGACACAGTTATAACACGCACATAAACACAGACACACACAGTTATATACACATGGAAACACACACACACACACTATAAAACACACACTGTAACACATACAGTGTATCTCACACAGCAAGCACAACACACAGTGTAACATATAGATATATACATGGTAACATAGTAACATACACTGTAACACACACAGGTGTCTGCTGTCATTTATGGTTGTAGCTGGAGGTGGGACTTAAGCTTAATGATGTCATTGACTGAAAACATGAGAGGGATGTAGAATCCCCATGGCAACTCCTTGTCACCATGGTTACACCCCACATCCAGCAGTAGAAAAACAAACGCAGAAGGATTGCCCATTGTGTGCGTCTCATCTGGAACTGTGCAGCCAATCAGTGCTGTTTTGTCCCAGAGGAGGAAATGACTTCAGAGCAGCCTTATCACCTGAAAACAGACACAGAAACTAAAGCAGACATGTTTACAGCAGCTTCAAATGAAAATCCAAACCTAGTGTTTGTGTGTGACAGTACAACACAAACGTGGCTGCAGACAAACTAAAATCAATAAGATTGTATCTTTGACTGTCAAACTTTTCTCCTCTCTAGAGTTCAGAGTTGGACTCTAAGTTCCTGTTGTTGTTTGTCGTTAACATTTTTATTTCCTCACAGCTCAGACTGAAGAAGCATCAGATTTACAGTGCCAACAAGCCAAACGCCTTTAAACTTGCTTATATAACTTATATAATAAAAACTTTGCGATAACATCTTATTTCATAGTGTAATCTGGACCTGCTTTATCCAGATTGCCTACTAATTACTATATTTAACTATACTTGTAATAAATGTAGCCTGTTTGCAGCTCTGGAGACCAGGATTGCTGAATTGGAGACCCTGGCATTGAAAAGTCATAGCTAGCCAGGCCTCTATGGCCAGTGCATCTGAAGTACTGTAGCCCCCCACTGCATGACATGTTTAGCCACATTGCTGGCTGTCTGAGTGGTGTCCAAAAAACAATGTTGTCATGGTCACTGTGTCTGCCCAGCCGGCCCCGTAAGTCTACATATGTCTCTCTCATCACTGCGGGCTTTGGTCCACGCACCTGTCTCCGATTACTCTGCTGTTGTGTTCCTGTGCCATTTAAGGCCGGGGCTCAGCTTCTCTTGTCGCTGGATGATTGTGCTAGACACGTTAGTGCTAAGATTCTAGCTTTTGTGAAGTCTCTTAAGCATTTTCTCCTTGAGTTTGTTTCCTCGTTGTGAGCTTCCCTCTTCTGTGAACAGTTTCTCCGGCCTTGTTACCCAACCTGCCTTTCGGAGCGTGAGCGAGTTAGCGTGTGGAACCCCCCGTTGCAAAAATGTGACTATGCAGAGTTATAAGATGGGCGTCATAGAGACTACTTTAATCTTTTTTTTTTTTCTGCCTGTCCCATTTGGTTCTTTGGCCATCAGAATTGTTGTCTGAAGACCAACAAGGATACCCTTATCCATTTGGATTTACTTTGCCAAATGGATCATCGTGGCATTGCCGTATTGGTCCATTTGGTCGATCTTTGTTTTTATTATTTATTATATTTTATTTTCAGATGTTACAGACGGGACAGACATGAGTGAGGGATAGGAAAGGGAGAAAGAAAGAGGAAGGAAAGGAAAAACAGAAGGGGAGAGGGACAGTGAGAAAGGGGGGGAGAAAAGAAAATAAAAATCTCCTGGATCACCTGTTGAGAGAAGAATAGAAAACAAGCAAAAAACAAAAAAAACAAAACAAAGCAACATACTAAACACAACACCATCGCATTAATCTAGCTAAGTGTAAACAGCAGTAAATACTAAATATTCAATGTTGTTGTGCAGCACGCAGGACAGATGTGCTTCGAAGTAGCAGCCAAGAAAGGTGTAATTTGGGTCTACGAGCAGTGAACACCCGTGTGCATACCTGTGTGGATCAGCATGCTTGCATTCTAAAAGGTTCTCTCATGTAATGATCTGCTAGAGGGTGGGGGCCACAGCCCCGTCCTCCAGGGCATGAAGCAGGTATGGAGGAGATCAAAACTCCAGACATCCAGAGGCCCCCAGAACACAAGAGACCAAGGAAGACCAACAGAGGGGCAGCCGCGCCACTGTCCCAGAAAGAGCTGAGGAGAGTCCCAGATGAGGGCTCACTCAGCAGCCGCGGAGCAGAAGCCAGGGGGAGTTGCAGTGACGGCCCGTGAGCTCCGCCGGCAGCCAGCTGTGCCTGAGTGACCGAGCCCCAGGCCGAGAGGCCGGGGGCACCCCACCTCCGAAGTGGCCCGAGCGAGCCCCAGGCTCCAGGCCCCGATAAGCGGCCGCCAAGGAGTGAGCCGGTGTGTACCTGGACGCCCACCCCCAGACACAAAGAACCACCAACGCACCGATGCTAGGGAGTCCGCCACTGGCAGGGGAAGTGGTGGTGGGTGGAGATAGGCCTCCAAACCTTGGAGGGCCTGAGATGTCCCCAGAGAGGTGGCGTCTGATACCCAACCTGACATATAGACACAGACATACAGGCACACACAGACACAAACATCCATTCCCACCCTCATGCTCTCATATGCACTTACTCCACACTCAACCAACGTGGAGACAGACATAAAGAGACGCTGTACACACGATCACACTCCCCAAGCGTACTCTACGAACCGGGTCTAGGTACCCTTGCCCCTGGAGGGGGGAACTGCACCCAGACCCAGGTGGTGTTACCCTTTTCCCTGCGGTGGGGGGAGGCAGACCGCCCCGACTCCGCAGCAGCAGGGAGGCCCCACACTCCAGACCGCAGTCGGACGGCCAACTCCTCCTCCTAGCCCCCCCGCTCCAGCAGGTCGCAGAGAATGGGGGTGAGAGAAGACTCCAAACCTCCCTCCACCCGCTCATTGTAGTGTTGATGCATGTGTGTTCTAAGGTGCATTTAAAACCCAGGAGGGCATGGAGCTACCTGCCAGAGAGCAGCAGGTAAGCGCATGGTCCCTCCTGCTAGCCCTCAATGTCTACGTGTATTTAAAATTGAGAGGTGGGCAACGATGCCAGGGGTGGGGTGTACACCCTGATGGTACTTTGGACTCCGTGTATCGTGCCCACCCCCAAGATCCTATATGTATGTGTAATGAGAGTGTGAGTAATGTGAATGTCTAAGTTGTGGGATAAAATTGAGGCAGAGGCAGACTACTTTAATCCTGAGTGGGCTGGACCAGTGAAACTCCCCTTTATGTGAGTGTAAAGAAGTTACATATTTAACTGTTTTTCTACATGATAAAGAAAAAAGTGGTGCGACAAAGAAAGAAATCTGTCAGCATGAGTCTTTAAAAAAATTTAACTAAATTAAACTAAATAAATGTGTAAAATTACAGAAAAGGTTTTGGTAGCTCATTGCCCCAACTGTCCAGTTTGTTTTTTATTCATAATAAAGGGTTAAAGGGAAACAAGGTCTTATATTGCCACTGTTTGTGGGTCTAGTGCATTAGCAAACGGGTGTCCCCCACCCCCATGTCACAAATGTCCATGTTATGAAGCTAACCCTCCTTCCTAAACAGAAAGGGGATGAAGACAAAAAACAGGGAGGATTTAAGAGGCCGATTAGTTATTATATGATTTATCAAAGAATAGACACAGATGAAGGGATTATCATTATGTGGTCAAACTAAGATTAATCATTATTTATCCATTTATTTCTGTTATAGGTCCATTTGGTGAGGTAAAGTAAAAAAAACTAACTTAAACAAAACAATAAAACTAACAATGGGAGAAATACACAAAACCAGCACTACAACCTGCTTTGCCTCTTATCTGTAGTTAATTTTATTTAATTTAATAACTGTACAGTACTCTGTTTATAGTAACCACTGTCCTTAATGTAAATATGTAAGAAAAATCGTGCATGTTTCTGTCCTGTGTCCTGTGTCCTGCTTGTTGTATATGTGTCTTTCTGGCTGCTGTTACAACCAAATTTCCCCTTATGGGACAATTAAAGGATTATTCTATTCTATTCTATTCTATTCTATTCTATTCTATTCTGAAAAAGGAAGGAAAGGAGAAAAACCACAGTGTACCTTAGAATTAATCTACTGGTGAGCTATTTTTAAAAAGTATAAAAGCAGATGGGGAGAAAATCTTCTATTTGAAGATGAGTTTGAGATCATGGCTTTGAATAGTGAAGTAATGAAGTAATGAATTTAATTAATTAATTAACTAATAAGTAATGAATTTAATAATAAATTTGAAGTAATGGTTGTTTCTTTTCTGTCCTGATGGATGCTCAACCATCCAGGTCAGTCAACCCAAACAGTTGATTCTGTTCATCTGGACGTTTTCAGTGGGAGAAACGTTTCATCATCATCAGGTGACTGCAGGTTTCAACCTCATAAACAGGACATTTGCATAATGACTGAAAGTAGCACCACGGAGGGAACAATGGACTGTGAGGTCAGTTCCTTCATCAATTATATGCAAATTGTCAAGACCATTGATCAACAACCACTTGAGGTACTGTTTATAAGGTGGATAATATAAAAGAAAGAAAGAAAGAAAGAAGAGTAAACCTTTAACAGTAAGTAAGAGTTTTATGTCACGATGCAAATGTTCCAATATGATTCTCGGATGAGAGGTGAAACGTCTTCAAGCAACTTAAAGTCCAGACGCTTTTCTTTGCAAGCTCCTTAGACTACGATGACCTGGATGACTGAGAACCTTCACAGACATATTCCAATATGAAAGAACATTTACACATGACTTTTGGCCACATGTCAGTAAAGTTATGTGACATTAGTGATGTTAGCACTTAATGTGGTTCAGGTTCCACTTACTTTTAAACCCTGTACTTAAATATGAACACTCTTCAAAACTTCATTTTATTCTTACAGAGATTTTATGGATAATTAATGCCATGGGGCAATATAGCATGTGCTAGATGTGGGAGGTATGGAAGCCGAGTTATGACTGAAAAAAAAGGTGCCATTATGAGGACCCATAATGCATCGCAAGAAGGACATTGTTATTGTTGTTTTCACTTTTTAAAATGATTGTTTTGTGTGTGTTTCTGTGTTTGTCTTACCCTGTAATGTGAATCTCAGCCCAGTGAGGCTCAAGTTCCATTTTGACATTCGTTTGCCTCCATCTAGTGGTGACATTTCTGAACTGCATCTTCAGTCACACAAGCAGAAGAGGGCAAGACGTGCCTAATATTTTGGTCATTACCGAGTTTTCGGTTGTTAAAGGAGAATACCCTTTGACCTTTGAGATGCTATAGTCATATTCTCGTCCTCCACAGATGAAGTGGAGAACTGTGTTTTTAATTTCCGGAGGATGATCAATACAACGACGTTGGCTCAGGGTTGAGTTCAGCGTAGAGATAGACCGATCCAATATTACGTATCGGTCCCTAAATTACTGGATCGGACCGATACCAGTACAGTTCATCTCTGAATGTTTGTAAAGCATTCCCACATTAAGCTTAACAACTGATATATGGAGCCCCTCCCTCTCCTGTTGCTACTTCAACCATGAAAATGATCAATGATCAGCTGATCGGCTTTTCTGTCACAGTCGTGGATCCGATCTCACGCATACAACACCACTGTGCTGCACTGTGCAGTTTCTCCACAATGACGTGCATTTTTGGAGATATGTCAGTCAGCCTGCACTGACACAGGAGCGGCGAGTCGAAACCACAGCATTGCAAACAAGAGCAGATCCTTTTAGGGCAGCCGTGAAATTCTAGTCGTGATAACAGGATGTCGTGGTCGACCGTGTTAAGAGTTGCTGACAAGTCCAACAATAAAAGGGCAGCAGGGCTGCCAGAGTCCCGCGTTAAAAGAATATCATTCAATTCAATTTTATTTATATAGCGCCAAATCACAACAAAAGTCGCCTCAAGGCGCTTCATAGATACAGAGAAAAACCCAACAATCATATGACCCCCTATGAGCAGCACTTTGGCGACAGTGGGAAGGAAAAACTCCCTTTTAACAGGAAGAAACCTCCGGCAGAACCAGGCTCAGGGAGGGGCGGGGCCATCTGCTGTGATTGGTTGGGGTGAGAGAAGAAAAACAGGACAAGAATATCATTAAAAACCCTTAAGTGCCGTGTCAGCGCTATGTGGTGATTTAAAACCAGATTGACATTTTTCAGAGACTTTGTTAAAATCAATGTGGGCCTGCACGTGTAAGGAGACCACGTTCTCCAAGACGTTAGACAGAAAAGGAAGCTTTGCGATTGGCCTGTAACTGGACAGAACAGTTGTGTCCAGATTGTGTTTTTTGAGAAGAGGCTGAACTACAGCTTGTTTAAAGCATGATGGGACGCAGCCTGTGTTCATTCATCTCACCACCTACAACAACACAAGCAGAGCACAGGGTACAATCCGGCGGGATTGTAGATGTCGTGCAGGTGAGATGGACATCGCAGGCCATGCCCCGCCACAATAAAGCATTTTCTAATTAGAAGCTTTGTCCTAATTATTTCCTGGGTTTTAACTATTTAATAATAAAAAAGAAAATATCACAAAAACCACTCAAGGTCATGAAAATTAATTCACATTTGGCAATTCAATGACGCATCCACCTTATTAATTGAAAAGTATCAGTATCGGCGATACTGGCCCGTATTTACTTCCTGTCACATTGATACCAAAACCACCAAAGATTAACTTGTGGCAGTTATAGAAATCACCGCTCCTGTTGCTCATGATGATTTCAAAATGTTTCCCATAACAAAGAAATGTCTTGAACAAATATATTACACATAAAAATTTCACCAGTGTTGTAACATGTAAGCATAGTCTGCCTGTGCCTGTTGTCTGGAAATGAACATTTCCAGCCAATATAGGTAACACATCAACATGGCTGAAGAGCGTTTGCAGTTACATGCAGTGTGTATAAGTGTGGCTAATATAACAAACAGCCACTGATGGAGTCGAGCTTGTGAGAGCGAGTGGATTTAAGAAAGTGAGTGACTCAGGTGTGTCAATTAGTTTGTCATGTGTTTGAATGAATGTTGAGATGAGTTAAAATTTTTGTGTTTTAAAGCAAAGTTAATATTCATCATTTAATTTCCAGAACTTGCATATGATCTTCAGTTTGTAGCGATCTGCTGACTCTCACACAGCTGCTGGAGCAAATAGAGGTCCGTCCACTGCTGCCACCGGTGTTAACGTCTTGAATGAATGAACCTGCTCAGCACTCCAGAACAGTTTCATGTTTTGCTGGATGTCTGGTTGGTTTCATCTCTTGCATTGTTAGAGATGGGCCGTGGGATTGGAGGTGCTTTTGGCAGGGAATTTGGGCCAAATAAATGGGAAAGTGTCGCAGTAATTTTGGAGACTCTTTTGAAAGAGGAAGGGGTTAGTATTTATAAGGTGACATATGTAGTGTTTCCAAACTGTTAAAATGTGTATTGTTTGCTGATGACACCACTCTGTACTGCTCAGGTAAAAACTTAGAACAGCTTCTGACTACAGCGGAAAAGGAGTTAAATATATTAAAAAACTGGTTTGATGTAAATAAGTTATCATTAAATATAAAGAAAACAAAATTGATTATTTTTGGCACTAGACAAATGAAAAATGTATCTAAAATCAGGGTTAATGGAATTGAAATTGAAAGAGTGTACGAAAATAAATTTCTTGGAGTGATAATTGATGATAAGCTGAGTTGGAAGTCTCATATAAACCATGTGAAAACAAAAATGTCAAAAACCATTGCTATTCTCTATAAAACAAAGCATGTCCTGAACAAAAAAACATTATACACACTTTATTGACTCTGTTGCTTCCATATATGACTTACTGTCTGGAGATATGGGGTAATGCATATAAAACGAACACTCTTCATATTTTCAAGTTACAAAAAAAAGCTATAAGAATTATAAACCAATCAAACTATATAGAACCAACTAACATTTTGTTTATTAATCTGAATACCCTGAAATTTTATGATTTAGTTGAATATAAAATGGCACAGATAATGTATAAAGCACAAAATAACTTGCTTTGCCGCAGTACTCAGAAGCTGTTCAAAGTCAGAGAGAGTCAATATGACTTAAGGGGAACAGATTTCTTTAAAAAAAACAAGATAAGGACAAATATAAAGCAGAGATGTGTTTCTGTTAGAGGAGTTAACCTGTGGAATAGTTATGACAGTGATTTAAAAAGGTGTAGTTCATTTTCCTTGTTTAAAAACATGTTTAAAAATAGAGTATAGAAAAATATATAAATCAAGAATGAAAAGAGCAAAAATAATAATACTGAAACTCTTGACTGTTTTGCTTTGATGTAGGTACCTTTCTAAGGTGGAAACTTTTTTGTTTGTTTGTTTGTTTTTGCTTTGTTTTATTCTTTGCTTCGAGCCCTGTGTACAGGAGCTGCACGCAAAAAGATCTTTTGTTAAAGGGTTGGCGTAATAAGCAAACGCTTCAGCCAAGACCTTTTGATTAGCCTTGTCTCGTGCTTTCTTGCTTTGTGGTAGATCTTTGTTCTGTATTCACTGAGATGCTAATCAATAAAATCAAATCAAAAGATATAATAAGGCCTTCGCACTTTTAGTGCTCGGGCCCTAACAAGTGCTCAGACTGCGCAGACGAACATGCCTGCGACTCACAAAGTGTTACACCAATTATTACGCCAAACTGCGATGTTGACTCGCAGAATCAGCCTACGGCATCAAACGGTGTATCAAACTGTACAAGCTTCTGACAAAGTTGTATTTTTACTCAGTTGTATATAGAATTTGCATTCTATTTTTATCCTATTGTATATTTTATTCTATTTTATTCTACTGTATATAGTATTTTATTTCATTCTATTCTGTACAGTTGTGTACAGTATATTATTTGCATTGTATTCAAATTTTTGCTATGTAACTTTTGCACTGTCCACTTCCTGCTGTGACAAAACCACTTTCCCACGTGTGGGACTAATAAAGGTTATCTTATCTTATCTTATTAAGCTGCGGGTCAACAGAAAGCTTCACCCCATGCTCACCCTACCTTTCTGCTCATCAAACAGCAGGTGCGGTGAACAGGTGAGTGCCATTATTTATCATCTAATACACACCCAGGAGTCACGCCCCACAACCGTGCAACAATACAGCGTGTGGACTAAACCAGCCCTCTAACCCAAAAAAGGAAAAGCTCACATTTGGCTCCTACACTGAGCTTTCTGTCTATTGCAGACACGGCATCTGTGTCCACAGCTGGACTGGCCATCGGCCCACCGGGAAAATGATTTTCCGGTTTTTATGGGTTGATGGGTTTTTGTTTGTTTGTTTGTAATGGTATTAAAAATGAAAAGTGATGGATTGGCCAATTGGTCATGATCGACTCTGGGCTGGACCAATTAAATGGTAAATGGCCTGTATTTATATAGCGCTTTACTAGTCCCTAAGGACCCCAAAGCGCTTTACATATCAGTCATCCACCCATTCACACACACATTCACACACTGGGGATGGCAGCTACATTGTAGCCACAGCCACCCTGGGGCGCACTGACAGAGGCGAGGCTGCCGGACACTGGCGCCACCGGGCCCTCTGACCACCACCAGTAGGCGGTAGGTGAAGTGTCTTGCCCAAGGACACAACGACCGAGACTGTCCAAGCCGGGGCTCGAACCTTCCGATTACAAGGCGAACTCTCAACTCTTGAGCCACGATCGCCAAGGGGGTGGGATGCGCCCTCCCTCTGAAAACAATCTTATCACAGACAAACATTAGAGTGGTTCGGGTCATACCTGTCTGACAGGACCTTCTCTGTGAGCGTTGGCAATTTTATCTCTTCCTCAGCTCCCCTTACTTGTGGTGTTCCCCAGGGATCTATACTGGGGCCAATATTGTTCTCCATTTATATGCTGCCTAATTTTTAGAAAATGTAACATTTGTTTTCATTCATATGCCGATGATACTCAGATCTATCTTCAGCTGAAGGGAAACAGTCCTGCCTCACTAGAACCCTTACTTCAGTGTCTCGGTGAGGTTAAATCCTGGATGGCCTCTAACCTCCTTAACTTCAATGAGAACAAAACCGAAGTGCTAATTTTTGGACCAAGCGGCTATCCCAGCACCTCTAATGTTAACCTGCGCAGTCTTGAGCCTTTTGTCAAATCACATGCCAAAAATCTGGGGTTATATTTGACAGCAAGTTCACCTTTGAAAAACAGCTGAGCTCAGTCGTACAGCGGTCCTTCTTCAAACTGAGGCTTTTATCTAAGGTGATCATTTTTATCTTTTAAAAACTTTGAACGAGCGATTGATGCTTTCATTATATCCCAGCTGGACTATTGTAACTCCTTATATGCTGGAGTCAGCCAGACCTGCCTGGCAAGGCTGCAGCTCGTCTTCTGACACGTACTAAAGGATGTGAACACATTTCCCCGGTGCTCGCCTCTCTCCATTGGCTCCCTGTCCACTTCAGAATTAACTTTAACATTTTTGTTGACCTACAAAGCCCTGAATGGACAGGCTCCCGGGTATTTGTCTGACCTCTTGCAGACTTATACCCCCTTAGATCTCTTAGATCAAGTGATCTTTTGCTTTTAGCTGTACCAAGGTCGAGGCTGGTTCATAGAGGTGATCGAGCATTTGAAGTCATAGCGCCTAAGCTGTGGAGTAATTTACCCCTACACATCAGACAGGCTTCCACTGTCAATCTTTTTAAATCTTATCTTAAAAAACATTTTTATTTACTGGCTTTTAATACAGCATGAGAGTTATTTGTTAATTCATATTTGCTATCAATACTCTAAGTTGTTTTATTATGTATGTTGTATTCTTGTACAGCACTTTGGTCAACGCTCCTGTTGTAATTAAATGTGCTATATAAATATATAAAATTAAATTAAAACAGAAGAAAATGGTATTGAGGTGAAAAAGGAACATTTTGTCCCGGACTTCAGCTACAATGAAACAGACACAAAGCT
Source organism: Haplochromis burtoni (assembly GCF_018398535.1). Lineage (NCBI taxonomy): Eukaryota > Metazoa > Chordata > Actinopteri > Cichliformes > Cichlidae > Haplochromis > Haplochromis burtoni. Next base: position 1,406,919 of record NW_024582509.1, read on the forward strand.
GGATTTATTCTGCGTCTTTACGTTGCAGCTGCCTCTTCTTCTCTCATCCTCCCCCCTCCCTCTAATAGGATATTATGGTCGACAGTATCGAACGCTGCACTGAGGTCTAGCAGGACAAGCACAGAGATGAGTCCACTGTCAGAGGCCATAAGAAGATCATTTGTAACCTTCACTAAAGCTGTTTCTGTGCTGAGCTCTGAAACCTGACTGAAACTCTTCAAATAAGCCTCTGCAGATGATCTGTTAGCTGTTTGACAACTACTCTTTCAAGGATGTTTGATATGAAAGGAAGGTTGGAGATTGGCCTATAATTAGCTAAGACTGCTGGGTCTAGAGATGCTTTTTGAGTAAAGGTTTAAACTGCAGCCAGCTTGAAGGCCTGTGGTACATAGCCGATCATTAGAGATGTATCTATACAACTGACTATGTGATCAGTGAATACATCAGGCAGGAGAAACCTGAGAAAGAGGAGCAAGGAGAACCATGGTGGAGGACAGGCCCCTGCACAGTGTGCACCCCCACAGATAGAGAACACGGCTGGACTGAATGACAGCACCGAGGCAGGCTCAGCTGTTTCTATTAAAGCAAGTTTGATTGTTTTAGCTTTGAAAAGAACAAAAACTTTCAGCAGACCTGCAGTTTGCTGCCTCATCATCTCCTCTTCCTCCTGTCTGATAGGTTTCAGAGTTCCTCCTCTTCGTGTTTCACTTCCTGATGAGCTCTTTGTTTCTCTTCACTGATCATCACAAAATCAATCAAACAATTAATTGAATCTGATTCTCTCCATGTAAGAAAAATACATATGATTTGGTGTCATGCAGACATTTCAGTAACAATTTATAATCAATCGTTCAGTTCACAGTGACTAAAAAGAAAATTAGAGTCTGAAGTTTCTGAGGTTCGGGCTTCACAGACACGCTGAGGAGGAAGAGATTTATTTCTGCTGAAGGATGCTTTGATTCACACTTTGGGATAATCTGACATTTGACAGAAATCATTTTAAAAACCTTCAGACTTGCTTCTGATGCCTCGAGGCTGGACTCCTGTAACACATCGCACGCTCATCTCTCTTACAATGAGTCTAAAAAGCTGCAGACTGGTACCAAAAAAGAGAGGTCACATGACTGCTGCGATGCGTCGACTCCCGGTGACTACAGAACAAAGCGTGTCTGCTGCGTCCACACATTCCTGACCATCCTGCAGTTAAAGGTCATCTGAAATGGCGCCGTGCCTTCCCCGTGTCTGCACCTCTGGAACAACCGCCCAGCTGGTCTCAGATCAGCTGTAGCTCTTTAAATCCAAGTTCAAATCTTTCTGTGGAGCCTTTGAAACAGCTGATGGTTGGAGGCAGGTCGCGGTCGTGACCTCTGCGATCTTCAGGGTTAAACAAGCCACGCAAAGAGCTCTGAGTGCTCAGCAACAGGAAGTGATGTCAGAGTATCAGCTGGATCATGGAAGCAATACAGAGATGATCAGATTGTTTTATTAATCAATTTGTCTGTTTTTTTTTTTTAACTTTGTTTTGGTTCGTCAGATTTTGTTTTCAGGGATCATTAAAATGTGAATTTGAAATATTGATGTAAATGTTGAATGACTCTGATGTCAGCGTTCCTGGTATGGGCCTCAGAGACCTCTGTTCTTCCAGACGTTAGCTTCTTCTCTGCCTGCAGAGAGCACTCAGTGAGAAACATGGAGCCTCGTCTAAAAGGCTCAAACTTCCTGATAAAAAGCAGCTGCTCCATTTGGGCAGGATGTAAATAAATCAAAGTAAAGCAGGAGCAGTGAAAATATTTCATTAAATGTTTCAAACTCTTTCAGGAGGAGAACCGCGGACAGGTGACGTGCACTAACATTACATGCTGAAAGTAATCAGAGTACATCAAAAATGCTCAGTAACTGATCACTTTCTTATCAAACATGTTTGTTAGCCTCAGCGTGCTAACAGTTAGACTCCTCACATCCCAACGATCAGAAACAGACTCCTCCCACTTCTCCATGGTTTCCTGACTTTACTTCATGTGCTGAAGACGTCTACGCAATGCTGTCAACTTATTGGGTATTATTGATCCAAGGATCAAATTATCAGTAAATGGGCTTCAGGTCAGGAGCCAATCAGACGCCTTAATTCAAGTCATTATGATGATGATCCTCTTATATAAATGGGATAATCTGAAGTTTACTGTCAAGTTCAAACTGCACGTCAGGGCTCAGCATGGCTGAAGTCTGCCCGGCAACAGATGAGTGCCGTCAGCGCTGACATTAGCCAATCGCAGTGTTCTAAAAATGAAAAAGCAGTTCAATCAGTTTTCACTTAAAACTCAAAAAGATACATCGATGATTTTACAGGTCAATGAATCCACAGCAGCAGGATGAGGACGCTTTGTTTTAAACCTCACAAAGCTTTTCAAAATAAAGCGCTGAAAGAAGGCTTTAAATAAAGTTTAATCTTGGGGTCAGACAGCAGCTCCACTTCTTTAATATGTAAACCTCATGAAAGTGATGAGCAGTGTGGGGTCATGTGACTCCAGCCTGAGAATGAGACTCAAAACATCCTGTGGACACAAGCTGCTCTCAGGAGGAAGAGGTGGTGGTACAGCTACAGCCAACCCAGGGACGCACAGAAACAGCTTCACGGCCTCTGAGGTCATGTGACAGCAGCGATGTAATCCACATCGCATCTGACAGCACCAGATTTAACTTCCTGTCTGCGTGCACAAGCTTATATAAGCATAAATCTCCCTCAGTGGAAACTATCCACACGCACACACACTCTGGATCAATAACTTATACAGACCGTGCATCTCACTTCCTGTTAATTGAACGGATTCTGCTCGATCCATTGGCCGCTCTGACTCGCTGACCGCCCTCTCCCCTCAGTTCAGTCAGCTGGACTCTAATCGGACAAAACCAGGAATGTTAATCACGCTTCCAGCCATCAGCTCACATCTCATCACGCCAGCCTCCTCCTGTCCCAGAGAGCATGTTCGAGTTTATTGAACCTAACTGAAACCCTCAGAGTTGGTTGAACAACAAGGACACTTTCAGGTGAAAACATCCCAATTTAAAACAATTATTCATTATTTATCTTTCATCTCTTCATATGATGTCAGTTTTTCAGAATAAAGTAAGCGAGAATCAAACTTTACAAATGTTAGACTTTTATTATGAAATGATACACAAAAATAGGAACAGACAAACACTCCCTGCTTACATCACTTCCTGGTACAGACATCATCATTACATTTCACATTACGTTACAGCCTTGCTACAGTGCTAGCAGCTAGTTAGCTCACGAGCTAACCAAGTTAAATACAATAAGTCAGAGCTGAGGGCGGGGTTCTGTGGTTAGGGACAATCAGAACTGTTCCCCACCCCACCCCCCGATACAGTCGCTCATACAAAAACTCCAAGCCTCAGGGCTGACAGCACCTGAACGCAGCACAAGCCCTTCAGGAAACACTTCAGGGCCCATCAGTATCGACATCATCATCGTTCACTTTAAACACATTTCCCTCTTACTTCTTGTCACATGGTCCCCACACGCGCACACACACACACACACACACACACACACACACACACGCGCGCCACGCACGACACGCACGCACGCACGCACGCACACACAGGTAAGAGCACTGGAGTGTTCAGTAAAGGTTTCAGGAGCAAAGAGGAAGTGAAAGGTCACGTGACTCCGCCCATAGCAGAGGGTCAGAGTAAAACAACTAAACGTGACAAGGCTTTCCTGACCTTTGACCGTTTAAAGCTACATCAGTGAGGGGAAAAAGAATGGCTAAAATCTGCCCGGTAACAGATGAGCCATAGTTTTGACATTGACCAGTCGGACAAGTTTGCGTCATCAGGCTAACCTTTGAATCTGGTCATGTATGAGGTCATGTGACTTTAGCTCAAGGACTAGCCTATGAAGCTAACATTTTCAGGAACTCAGGATCCCCACAGGGAGACGTGAAGGTACAGCTCTGACTAAAGCTGGTCCAGTCCCTGAAGGGTCCAAGTCACAGGTCAAAGGTCAGATATTACAAGATCTCAGCATTAAAACAAGTTCAGACTCGAGAACGGTTAGTCTAAGCTCACTGACATAACTATAGCGAGTCCGAGTCGACACAGTAGCGAACAACTGCAACAAAAAAAATCTCCGATAAGAGAGCGACAAACCAGTCTGAACAGAGACGGACCACAGGGTGTGCCAGCTAAACCAGCAGCAGCTCAGGTGGCCACAGCTCCGCCTCCATAAACCCTGCCATCATCATAATAACTAGCAGTGAGTCACGTGCGTGCCGTCTAAAGTAACGGCTAAAACACTTCCTGAATCTGACCTGTTACAGCACAACACTGATCGTCACGGTCGAGTTCATGAACCAAGGAAACTCAAAGCTGTGTCCTGACGACAGAAGCGATTCAGTTCATATAAAACAACCCAAAAAAGGTGAGCCCCTCAGGAACCCTTACATTAACCATGCTGGTGTTTCAGAGTCCTCCAGAGAAGGATGCTCATGAAGACGTGAAGGTCATCCAAATCCTGTGAAACCCAAAAGAAGAAGAAGAACATGCAGACCAGAGGAAAAAACGTTTGTAAGGCGCTGATTACGGATTTTTGGGAGCTTCTGAGAAAGCACTGAATCTTAAGCCTGTCAGCTCATCTCGCGGTTCAAAGTCTCCTTTGGATGCTGGTTTAAAGCCCTTTGGAACTCCTGGTTCCTCCTGACTGCCTCTCTGTGCTGCGTATGAAGGAGCCCCGGGTGGTATCCGGCTAGGCGGCGGGATCGTGGGAACCAGGGTGTAAGTTAAAGGTTCAGTTTTTGGGTGCATGGGGTAAAAGAGTATGAGACAGATCCAGAGGTAAACATCTGTCTGAGAACTCCTGTGAGGTAAAGTGAGGAAGTGCGCAGTGAATCCTACAAACATCTGGATCACAGCTGGAGGATAAAGTGTTTCTTTAGTGCTGGAGTGGATCTTGTACATCATAAAAGCCAGTGAGTGTGACCTAAAAATGTGTCTTGTGGCAGTCTCACCAGTAGGGGGTGGTCTCTATGTGGCCCCAGCTCTGCCATTCAGGAAAGATTCCTGCTGATGTCCGAGGGCTTCCAAACGGATCAAAGTCCGAATGGATCTCATCTCTCTTGTCTCCGCTGCGGTCCCTCTGGAACGGTACTCCAGCTGGACTCTCAACGGCCGTGCTCCGACTGTTTCGATTGGCCGTTGCCAGCCGATAGTTGTTCCCAAGGTTGTTGTCCCAGAACGTCTGGTCCTGAGTCTGGTACCGGATACAGAACTCCACTTTTCCAGAGGGCTTGAGGAGCTCCGGGAGTGCGATGGAGAATGAGAAGGTGTCGGTGTCGGGGCAACCGTAGACGTTGTTCAGGTACTGACAGCGAACGTCCTGGAAGGAGCACCAAGAGTCAAAGGTGATCCGCACCCAGACAGACTTCTCAAAGCAGATGTTTCGGACCTGGACAGTACCCGAGAGCAGGTGTTCCTGGACTGAACAGGTCTCCAGGCACACCTGCTGGGCTTTGAGACGACTCCTCAGGTCTAGGTAGTCTGCGGCTGGCTGGGTGAAGGCCAGAACCAGGCAAGAACCACAATCTGCTGGATCTGGAAGGAGGAGATGAAGAAAGGTGTCAATAAAGAACATGAAGCTCAGCTGAAATGTTCTGACTTCCCAACTGCTTCAGGGATGCAAAAAGAAGAGCGACTGTGAGTAAGCAACCCGGCACAAAGAAGCTTCCAGAACAAATGTATTGATTAATAGATTACTGATTTGTTTGTTGTTAAGTATCAGTGACCTCCTCCGTCACCTTTGATGTCTGCCAGGTGCAGTCCGGAGGCAGCACCCTCGATCTCGGTCAGCAGCTCGCTGAGCGCCTCATCTTCGCACTCGTTGTAGACGTGGACAGTGGCGAGTGCCAAACCCCGCGAGTCCGCAAACACCACGGTCTTCCTCTTCTTCCTCCTTAACATCCCCGGGCTGCCGCTGTTGCTCTCTGCGCCCGCTGATGGTGCCGTCGCCATCGCGGAGGTAAGGCAGGGTCGCAGTGGTCGGCAATGCGGCAGCAGAGCGACTGAGGATGAGGAGCGCTTGTTGCAGTTCCCGAGGAAGGAGCGCAGAGGAGGTGAGCTGGCCAGGCAGATCCTTACGGCCACGTCGATGGGCATGATGGGAGATGGGCCCCCGGGGCGAGGGTTCAGGACATGGAGGACCCTGAGGAAGACAGAGGGGGCCAGTATTCAGAGTGCAGAAGAAGAAATCGCCATTAATTTGAATAAAGTCACTGAAGATAACGACTCTCTGCAACACCAAACACCTGAACTACGTATGGCCTCTCAGACAAAGTTCAGAGCGCTCGAGATGACGGCCCGTGATCAATCGTGATGAAAAAGTGACCAATCAAATAATTCTTTCCTCGTTAATGAATTAAATGGTCAACATTCTGTGATCTTAATACATTAAAACTGCCTAAAAAGCAGGTACGTCAGGTGTGCTCATACAGGACCAGCACTCATTTCTGAGTCCTGGACTGACCTTTAGACCCGACTGTGGGTTTTCAGAGATTCTCTTTCCTGCCTGTCGTTTCTTTTGTTCAAAAACTTGGCTGTGTGAAGACGGCGAAGAGCGCAGGAGGCCCAGGTGTCTTTAGAGGTGATTTTACACAGAAAACACACAAACTGGACGATATCATAGAACTGCAGGTCCAAGTTCAACTTAAAGAGCTGGTAAAAGTCGAGCCTTAAAAATCAGTCACATGCAAACGTTTTTTCATGCAGGAAGTGAGAAAAACTCCAGCGTGTGTCTGTGGGCCAGGTTTCAATACAGCAGTGTGATTGGCTGGTTCTGCTGATCAATGTTTGAAACCAATAACCACCAAGTGATCGATTATTGGGCATCTTTACTTAGTTACCTTTAGCTAACAGGTATGTCGGACACACAAACATGAGACTAACACGAGTCAGGTACGTTTGCATGTTTCTGATATCACCTGAAGCGGTGCTGACAGAGTAATCTGATTACTGAGTGCATGGTCAACAGTCAAAGCCAGATTATTGATGACTTGATTTGTAATCTGCAGCTCTGTGATGAATATTTCAACACTTCTCCGATTTTAAAGCTGACTGACCCGGCGGTTCTTCTGATCGATGTTTGAAACCAATAACCGACAGAACCATCGCTTATCGATCAGTGCCAGGCTGACCTGCAGCTCGAGTTCACAGACTGATGATGAGGAGGATGAAGGCTGTGGCGCAGTTTAATATTTGAGCAGCTCACCTGGTGCAGTTCATGGAAACCTGTCGCCCGGTTCGGCCCGTCCCGGACAGCCGCGGGGCTTCCCTCCGTGTCCACGGTTTTTTTTGTTTGTTTGTTTGTTTTTTTTACTTTTTTTTCTTCGTTTATTTTTCCGCCATTTTAAAGTCCGACCACTGCCTGTCCGCGCGCACCGACACGCCCCCTGACAATCCGAGAACGGGGAGAGAGAGAAGCCAATCAGCGCTCGGCACCGTCAGCTGGTCACACTGACAGCCAATCAGAGAAACGCCAAATAGAGCGAGCGAGAGAGTGAAGGAGAGAGCGCGTTTATCGGGACGGAGAAGGTGGGCGGGGCCTGATGCACACTGAGCTTTGACTGACAGGTGAGTTAAGAGGAAGAAATGCAAGTGTTAGTGAGTGAGAGACGCCACTGATCACTGCCAATCACGCTTCTGTACGTCAGAATTTGCCGTTTTTAAAGTTACCACATAAACAAAGTTATGATTTCGATCTGTCTCATGTGTCTCTGATCCCGTCAATGTCATCAAGGTGGACTGATGAGGACAGAGTCTTCTGCGGTGAAGCTGCACCTGCTGAAAGATGGACGAGACGACCGTCCTACAAACGTCCCCACAGGCTGGTCGAAGCTGCTTTCCTTTTTACTTACAGATTTCAGCTGCAGAGACCTCAGGAAATCGCTGAGTCTTGTCAGACAGACTGAGGGCTGACAGTTCCCACAGTGAACAGGTAAACTCACAGGTAAACTCAGAGGAAGCTTCATCCTTAGCTGCCTCATACATGATCAACAGACTGACAGACAGTTTGCCTCCTCTGCAGACCGTGAAACTGAGGTGAGGACAGGATCAGACTTTTAGACTGTCCTGCAGCAGCAGCTTTGCATGATTCAAAGATCAGAATAATCCTTCTTTGTCTGTTACTAGTTGCAGCTCCTTGGCTCCCCCCATTCTCGTAAAACAAGCTGTTTTAGTGCCTTCCCTTTAAGGGGGGTTTGTTCTGATTGACTGACTTCAGGAAGTCTGCAGAGGGGCAGCCTGTAGTGCTTTAGAAAGACGCTGATGTTTAGTGAGGAGTCAGAGGTACGTGTGATGTCACATGATGTAGATTTAATCTGTGACACATTCAACTTTATTTATAAAACACCCTTTAACAGAAACATACCTCCAGCAGAACCAGGCTCAGGGAGGGGCGGCCATCTGCCGCAACTGACTGGGGTTAGGGAAGACACGACAAAGTCACGCTGCTGAGAGCCAGAGATTAATAAGAACTAATGAGCGCTGTAAAGCACTATACAAATACAGGCCATTTCAGTGCAGGGGGGTCTATTAACACATAGTGAGTGAAGAAGAAACACCCAATGCATCATGGGAATCCCCGGCAGCCTACACCTATTGCAGCATAACTAAGGGAGGATTCAGGGTCACCTGGTCCAGCCCTAACTATATGCTTTAGCAAAAAGGAAAGTTTGAAGCCTAATCTTAAAAGTAGAGATAGTGTCTGTCTCCCGAATCCAAACTGGAAGCTGGTTCCACAGAAGAGGGGCCTGAAAACTGAAGGCTCTGCCTCCCATTCTACTTTTAAATACTCTAGGAACAACAAGTAGGCCTGCAGAGCGAGAGCGAAGTGCAACACAAAGTGAATGGTGCACTGAGGTCTAGTGACAGCAGTGATGATATTGACCACAGCAGACAGAAGCTTCATTAATAAGGTGTTTAATAGCTGTTTGGGGTAATAAGACATACAGACTGTGTTCTGTTCCAACAGGAACTGTGCTTCATCACTTTGCTTACTTCATCTGCAGACAAACGTCGTCTTCATTGTAAAAAACACAAGTGCTTATTGAAGATGTGCAAAACAGAGTAACAACAACAACAATAATAATAACAATAATAATACTGTCAGCAACAACAAGGAGAAAAGAGCTTCAAACTTCACAAACTCACAGTGAGAAACTCTGTACCATCAAAACAGAAATTATGGCTTCAACAGTGCAAACAACACCAGATCCTCCGAAGTCCAGCCCTGATACCCAGATATCCGGTGCTCGCTGCTGTGAAAGGAGGTTCCTGTACCTCCTCCACGCCTCAGAGAACCCATTCTTCACACTGAAGCTGCAGTCAGGCCCAAAGTTTGTTGACGGTTTGGGGCTCTGAACGGCATGCCTGAACTCGGAGCTCCACAACCTCAGAGAGCAGTTGTTATTAATAACCCCAGTATGCGTGCTGTCTAACCTGACCTGGCGCTCTGCTGCCGCCCCCCTGTGAAGCCTCGTGCGGACTCTGTCAAGAGCTGCTCGTTTGGTGATGTCACTGATTACTGGACTTTGTGAGCTAATGTTAGCTCACAGGCTCTGAGGCACATACTTTGGTTTCAACGTTAGACTCACCCTGAGACCGTCACCGTGCACGCTTTGAGTCCTTTCTTTGAACCAAACGGGAATAAATTCCCGTTTGGTTCAAATAAGGAATAAATTCCCGTTTGGTTCTCGGCACAGCGCCTCCTTCAAGACGTCCTGAGCAGCTGATTTAATCAGTTTAAAGAGCGACGTAGCCTCACCTTCAGACTTCACCAAAGAAACGCTTTGAATGAAACTTGATTTGAGAACCTTCATCACCATGATCACCTTTTTCAGATTATAGTTTCCCCTTATTTAAAGATTATTTTCTATCATTTGAGGAATGAGAACATTGGTACTTTGAGCCCTGATGATGGGATAATGGAGGGTTGAGTTTAGATTATATAAAGGTCAGACATTTAATTGTTTCCTTTTTTAACTTTATAGTTAATCAGTATAAACACTCTCACAATGAAAAAGACTTTAAAGTCATGGCAATGAGAACATTTCCCATTTTTTCAGATAACTATTTGTTTCATTTATTTTAACTAGAATATTCTTCTTTAAGGCCCAAAACGGAGAAATACAAAACTCATATTTTACCAGCACCGAGATTAGTTCAGGTTTTTCTCTTCATGCTAATTATTTATTTTTTATTATTACAAGAAATGTTTTCTTTTATTTTTATTGTTTACTTTTGAAATGTGTTGCAGAGTAAAATGACTCTTCTCTCTTTTTTAAAAGTCTGAAAATAAACACGTCAGGTGTTTTTTCATTACGTGAAATAATTCAACGTTAATTATAATTCACTGAAAAAGTTATAAAAAGTTTCTTTGATGAACTCTGAACTTTGAGCGATCATTAATGTTCATCCCTGTTGCTATGAAAAGTTATTCTGTTCTCATTGCTGAAAACAGCTATGGAGTAAAAGGTCAGAGGTCAAGCTAACAGCTGATCTGCTTTCCCACACAAACATCATTGTAGTTTCATTTAAGCACAAACTCAAACCATCAGAGACAAACACTTTAAAACTCAGCTGATCTGAAATTTAATGAGGTCAGATCTTCCTCCTCCTCCTGCTCCTCCTCCTCCTGCTCCTCCTCCTGCTCCTCCTCCTGCTCCTGCTCCTCCTCCTGCTCCTGCTCCTCCTCCTTCTCTACAGACAGATCTGTTTGGCGAGCTCGCGGTCCAGGTCGTGAATCAGCGTGTCAAAGTCCTTCAGGCTGAGCCGACAGTTAAACGGAGCGTCAAAGTCCAGGAAGTCATCCATGTACAGAGCTCCGCCCCCTCCTGTTGGCCATGCCCTCTTCTTCTCCTCCTCGTCTTCATCATCACTCCCTGAAAAACCAAGAGGAAGAAGCAGAGTCAGAGAGGAGAAGGGCTGTCAGTCAGACACCTGTCAGTTCTACAGTCACCCTCTCAGGCCGTAATGTGACCCAGCAGGAATCAAACAGGTGTGATTTCAGTGACACCTGTGCAGGTTAACCATGTGTATAGGTAGACGATCAGCTGATTTTTACCTGCATCACTCTCGCTTCCTGCCACCTCATCGTAATCGGCATCCTGCCCGGTCAGAAACTCTTGTCCGCAAACGCTCCAGTCTCCCGCGTACCTGTTGATTGGCGGTGGACTCTCCAGCCGGGCCACACCGCCACGCCCTCGCCGTGACACCACCACCTCCTCTTCAGGGCTCTGTGGTAGAGCCAGGCGCAACGCAGGATGCCGCTGCTGCTGCACCAAGGGATTCTGGTGAGGGGTGGAGGAGGGAGGAGGCGAGGCATTGGCGTCGGCTGGTGCTCGATGAGTTGGCACTGAGGACAAAGAACAATTGGGACGATCTCGATGGGTTCCATGGCAAGGTAAGGATGTGGGCAGGTCTGTAGGGCTTACCTGGCCACAGCTGCAGCAGGTAGTGCAGCGCTTCGATGTGCCGTTTGAAGTCCACGGCGCTCGCCATCTCCTCGCCATGATAGAAGCCCTTCGTTGATCCTCTTCCCGACTTCCCTCCTCCCCCCCTCCACGCATCTTGGGTTGGCGTGAGGAGCACAGGCCCGAAGCACACGGCGAGGTTCTGATGAGTCATCCTGTTGGCGGCGCTCAAAGATGCTACGAGGCTGAGGTGGTCGAGCAGGAGCAACAGAGTGGCCTGAAAGCGAGAGATGGCGAGGACAGTTAGTAGACAACTCAGCGGTTGACCTGCTGAAATCTGACCTGATGTCAGATGTCAGATTAACTCGTCTCAATTTTCCCGAATGTAAAATATTCAGCCTGTTTATTTTACTTCAAAGGTTCCAGGTTGCGAAAAGGTCAAAGGTCAGGGTGTTAGGTTGCAGCTGAAGCTGCCAGTTTTCTACCCCTCTGTAGGACCATGTGTTCATACAGGAAGTAAATAATGCGTTCATTATTCCAGACTATTCTTCCTGTTCAAAGGCTGCTGCCAACATTACCCACAATGCACCGGGAACCGCGACAGCAGCTTCTGCATTAACGAAGAAGAAACGTCCCTATGAGAATGCAGTTGGTGCATGCAGAATTCCTTGACTACTGGAATTATGTCACTGGCCAGTTCTAGCGCGACATGCTCGATCAGACTAAATCAAACCTTCATCATTTGCTTTAAATGTAAATGCTGTGTGTTCTTTATCTGTCTTACACCAACTCTGCAAACTAGAGCGGTCATAGAGGGCTCACAGCTGGGTCACAGTAGTGTCCCAGAGACAGGAAGAAGCAGGACCAACAGCAGGCCTGCACACAGAAGAAGAAGAGTGTCCATCAGATAGACTGAGTCAAGGTACTGCTGACTGTGAGGACACAGCAGGAAGCTGCATTGTAAGAATACTGCCGGTGCACTGCAAGATTACCACAGTAGTACTGCAGGAGTACTGGATGTTACCCTTTCTGGAGGTGGCAGACAGGACAGCAGCTCCACGGTCCTTTGGGACAGTTGGGGATCAGGTGTTGCAGGTTGGACAGGTGGGGGTCGTAGGGTCATGGCCTCCCGGACCACCTGGTACAGAGTCCTAGTGATGAGGGGGGATGGCAGCTCCCGCAGGTAGTCCTTTAGAATCCCTGAGGAGGCAGGTGAGTGCAGTCACAATGAGTATGAGGACGATCAGAGGTCGGGTCAGAGTCTAGCTCAGACACAGGGACAGGGTAAGGAGCCAGGGGTCAAGTACATGTTCTCTGCTGTGCTTACCTGTGATTACGTTGATGTCAGGGTAGAGGTCCTCAGACAGACAAACTGCTGAGCTGTTCCTTTCGAACCAATCCCTGAGCTCCTTCTTCACCGCAGCAGAGCCACAGAGCCTGTAAAGACCTACCACCTGACACACACACAGACACATAATCAGCTGACGGCGAAGCCGCGGCATCTTTGTCACAGCAGACTTGCACGCTAACCTTCAGTCCCCGTCGTTCGATCTCTGCCACTGTTTTCTGGATCAGCAGGGGGACGGGAGTTGCAGAGCCCTCTTTCTCCACCAGGTGGTGGAGCTCAACCCCAAACACAGAGGACGGGGTGGATGCGTCGCCGTTGGGCTGCAGACACACAATTTATGATTGAGTCTGTAGCGGCGGTGGTGGTTGGTCCACAGTTCACAGCACTTCATGCTCATCATGGAGATGCTGATTTCCCTTTTCAGCAGCGGTGCAACTGCTACCAGAGGGTTTGCTGAGCATGATGCTACTGTGATTGGTCTGCCAGCTCACCTGACCTGAACCCCTATCTGGGCTTCTGTAATACTGGAGCAGCTGCAGGCTGACCGTGGCTATGCTACACTGCACTGCAGCAGGCATTGATGGTGAAGGAGCCCCACCAGGTACCGACTGTGTGAGTGAACACACCCTTGAGAAGCTGGACGTTTCCATATCACAACCACAATCACCAAAATGAAAACAACAAAAAAGGCTTCAAATATTTCACTTTATGTGTAATGACCAGTGTTAGTCAAGTTACTTGAAAAAAGTAATCAGTAACTAATTACTGATTACTTCCCCAAAAAAGTAATCCC
>NW_024582509.1:1421920-1426157 GCF_018398535.1 Haplochromis burtoni
GGGGGGCTCGTGATCAAATAAAAATAGAAAGTTGTGTTTTCAAAATTGGAGTTCAAGTTATTTTTCCTTCCAATAGTGTTAACATGCTGCACATGGACAAGATTTTTTTTTAATTTTCATTTTAAGGGGGCTAAAGCAGTTAATTAAAAGTAGTCTAACATAAATGCTGTAATTTGATTACTTTAATAAACATGTAACTTGGATGGATTGGATGCTGGCGTGACCACAGTGCACACGTCTGCTGTTGCTCACAGTGACAAAGGGACGCTCAGGGAGTTTGTGCGTTCGCTCAGACACGTGAAACCTTAGAGGGAACATTGGTCCTGCCTGAATGCGGCTTTGTTGTATTACCTGGTGTTAATACCACTATGCGGAGCTGCCTGGCTCGCTCTAGCTCCAGGTGGAAAGTGTGGTTTAAGGGGAGGGCCGAGCCTCGCAGCATCAGGAGGGCAGTCCTCGCTCTCGTCACCCCATCAATCTGTATCACCAGGAAGACTTCCTTACTGCCCTCTGACCTGAGACCGAACATCCAGAGAGACAGAGAGAATGACTGCTCCAAAACTGAACCTAACCCTCCAACAGGGGGCCCCCTTGAACACAACATTCACAAAAAAATGTTGTCAGTGGAGCCAGAAGTGACCAAGAGGGTGGATTAGTTTGTTAGACTGTACAGGTCTGTCCGGTGTATCTCATAGACACAGACGACCTGCTAATTAGTACTCAGTAACATCCAAGTAAATTCCTAAAACTGGAGCTCAGACTTCTTGTATGGTCTGCTGGTAACCCCAGCAGACATATTGTTGGTCAGATACCAGAGATCCAGGTTAGAAGAATGTTTTATATCAGACCTGTACTCAGACGATTTATACCCTATACAGTCATGAATTAGCTGCTGGTAAAACAGCCAGTCTGAGCTTTAGACTGTTGACCTGCAGTTCTCTTAATGTCCACTGGATGCTGCTGTGTTCAGATTCTGTGTTGAAGTGAATTAAAGGCTTGAAGGTATGTTTATACCTGCTGGTCTTCATCTCCTCCAGCCCCAGCAAGTGGACAGTCAGTAAACCCGTCACCCGTTGGCTGCATCTCGGTGGGTCGGAGCCCACGTACAGCTGGAATGAGCTGACGTCACAGGGCCCATCCTGGGTGATCACGTGTTGAGAGGGCTGCTGTCGTGGCAGTAGTTCAGGGGAGTCCCCGTCACTAAGATACCCTGACAGGAAGACACACATGTTCTATTATAGTAGTTTTTCACTGGATTTCACTTAGAGGCTGAGACTCCCCACGCTTTATTGAAAATGGATGAAGATGGAATCCATGACCTTAATGTGGTTCTGGCAAGGTCAGAAATATCAGGAAGATACACAGATTTCTGTGAAATACAGTCACAGACGCTTTGTATTTACTGTGTACTCATTCTCACTATCGGTTTACTCCTGAATCCTGCCCAGAGCCATGAAAGTTCCTGCTCTACATCTGAGCTAACCGCTTCTCCCCCACGAGCGGTTTACCTCCTTTACTGGCTGAGCATCCTCTTGATGACCGTCGCTGTGGTCGGGCTGGAGAGGTGGAGCTGTCCAGATGATACTTGCTGATCACGTTCTGGTTGGAGAGCGCCAATAATGATGCCGTGCTCTTACCAGCCGACTCCTCTCCGCTTCCTCTATTGTCATTTGTTTGCCGATGGGCCCGAGAAGATGAGCGGAGGCTGAGTTTCCGGCGCAGCTCGGGAAGTTTCTTCATCTTTAGAGAGAGTTTTCTTACCGTACCAGGAGACCTCAACCTGTCAATCATACTTCCTGACACACCCCCTTTCTTTTGGGAGGCGGGACTAGAGTCTGGAGGAGAGTCTGAAGCAGGGTGAGATGAAGAACGCCAATGAAGACAAAACCTGACCAATGTGGTGACAACAGGTGAAACAGGAAGTCTTACCTGTATTTTCTGCTTTGATGTCATCGATATGGTGACTGACACTTGGATTGGGGAGGCTGGAGCACTGAAAGTCCTCCAGTGGACTGGCACTGCTACAACCTCCGCCAATGTCTGTTCCAGCACTAGGCTCATCTTTTTTTGCCCTCCGCTTCCATACATCCTCGTCCCGGCGTAGACCTCCTAAGTCCTCCTCCTCGGGGATCGGGTTGTACCAGATGTTGCTGCCACTGTCCTCCTGAGGGTCGCACACTTCATCTGCAGTCTTTCCTGAAGAAAGCACCCAGGCTCGGCTGCTGCGATCCAGGCTCTGCAGGTAGGCGCGCTGGCCAGACAGCTTGGCACTGACGGAGGTGGAGGGAGATTCAGCGGGGTCCCCTGCTTGGTAGTAGGATTCCTGTTGCATTGTTGTGCTAACACAGGACGCACTGGTCTTATCCCAGGCCAGACTGGTGCACATCCTGTCACCACACTGCTGCATCTGCAAACCATGACAATAACGATTGGACACATCACTGAAGGGAGAGAAGAGATAGAGTGAGGAGTCAAACCACCATCAGATCCAGGAGGAGGTGTCCATCTACCAGCAGCACAATCTCTGTCCAACAACCTTGCAACTGTTATTTCTGGGAAGTGCACATATTTCTCTGTTTTCCCTGTTAAAAATCCATGCCTAACACAAATAAGTGCATGCACTGTATTGTTTTAATACGTGGGAACGTATTAATGAAGGCACCTGAATTGAGACATAGGAAAGGGTTCAATAAGCTGCAGCAGAACAAGAACAAGGGACCCAACCACCATGGACATCGTAGCTGGAGGAATACTAGGAGGAGAACATAGATAGAGAACTACCAGGAGGACAAAGACTAAGGATTACCAGGAGAAGAACAATGATTAAGGTTTAGCAGTGGAAGTAGAAAGACTAAAGATTACTAGGAAGATAAAGCCCAATTATTAGCAGGACAAGAACAAAGCGGACAGAACAAAAACTGAAGCAGCAGTAAAGGTCTGACTATTAGCAAAAGAAGGGACAAAGGAGAATAGCAGTGTGAAGGCTCGATCATATAGATAGTGTGCTATTACCTTGTCTTGCACCAGCCTATGGCTCAAGGCCTGCCCAGATGCATCCTGAGATATCCCTGTGGGTCTCTCCTGGTCTGAGAGTGTGATGGTGGAGCTTGAGGTCAAGAAGGTGGGTGGAGCTGCAGAGCCCTGACGCGCCCACTGCTGTTTCTTCGCCACTGTGATATGGTTTCGAGGAGGCGATGGGGGGTCGGGGTCTGTAAGTGTTGGCGACGATGGTGAGGAAGAGGACTGGAAGACATTGTCGGGCCGGACTGGAGCCTCTGTAGTAAACAAACAGCTATTATTATGGGCTGGATCAGTACGTTTGGCGCTATCAAAGTGGTGAGGTGGAGTTTGATCTGCACACACTGGTCCAGATCAGATGATAGGAAGCAAAACGGGTTTTTCCACATGTGGTTGCCCCTCCCTGAGCCTGGTTATGCCGGAGGTTTCTTCCTGTTACAAGTTTTTCTTTCGCACTGTTGCTAAGACAGTTGCTCGCCTGCTCTTGTCTCATGGTTGTGTCAGATTATCCAGCATTTTTTAGAGTTTTGGTTTGTAGAAATATTTTGTTTTGATTCCTGGTTGCCTTGCTTTGCATATTATTATTGTATTTGGTCATTAATGTATCTGTGTCGTCCTCATTTAGTGAGCTCACTTCTCTTTTGCTTTGAGAGTTAGTGTTCCTCGTGCTTTGATTTTAGTCCTCTGTGATTTGGTTCAGCTGTGTCTCCATCTGCACAGCTGTCTCCACTTGGTTACCCTCCTGTCACTGTCCTTCAACAGAACATTTGTTCCCCTTACCCCAGTGTTCTGCTAGCGTTTCCTCTGGTTTTGGACTTTATGATTTACCTTTGGGATTTCCTGCATTCACTGCAGAGTTCAACTTTGTCTGTCTTCATGACTCCTCTGACTCTCGCATGGTATGCAACACCTACAGCCTTCTGACATGTTGGAGTTTCTCTGTAATATTACAGGGTTTTTACTTTGACATATAAAGCGCTCTCAGCTGACCTTTGTTTTGATTTGAAGCTGAATAAATAAAATGAAGTTTAGCGCAGCAGGCTCTGACTGAAGGTCTGATTTCCTATTGATGGTCATATGATCAGCTGTTGCTGTGAAGGACAGTGGAACGTTTCTCTGTCACATCCTATACATGTAGATTACTGTTCCAGCCCTCAGCGCAGACCCTGTGTGTGTGTGTGTGTGTGTGTGTGTGTGTGTGTGTGTGTGTGTGTGTGTG
>NW_024582509.1:1426272-1428849 GCF_018398535.1 Haplochromis burtoni
GTGTGTGTGTGTGTGTGTGTGTGTGTGTGAGATCCTCGTGACGGTCTGCAAAGTAGCCGTCTGAGCTGCATGAATACACTCTGTTTGTTTCTGTGTGTGTTTCAGCATCTGTAAATGTGACGTGTGTTCTGAGTTCATGTGTTAAACTCGTTTGTGTGAAATTGTTAAATGCCATGAATGCACCATTGTGACTTCTTATTGGGTAAAGTCAGCAGTTTAACCTGTGTCCTCTGCATTCAGGCACCCCCACCAAGAGAATCTAAGAGAAGTCCGAATTCAGGACTGCATTCAGGACCCCTCAAACTGTTTTAAAGTAGTTTGGATGGTGCTCGAGTATTCTCGAGGGTCAGTTATCGGCTGGTGTGGTTTCCTGTAGTTAAACTGTAGTTAAACAAAGTCCCAAAGGACATCAGGATCATAGCTAAATAGGATGAACTAAAGCAATCCCTCCTGGAGGTTAGGATCACTCTCTTTCACTTTGCAGGTTAAAACATCGTCACGCACACGCGGGGTCCTTTCAATGCGTTTGTTTTACACTTTAAAGGAATGAAAGGTGGACTGAATCGGACCAAGCTACAACACGAAGGCTAGCTGTTCTCCTTGTGTTCTCAGCACAGCCCCTTTGGACTGAAAACGGGCCCAGACAGGAAGTGACACTCTGCAGAGGTTGTCCCTCATTTCCTGTCATCAGAGACGAGAGCGTGAGCGCTATTAATAGTCCATCTGTTTTTCATTTCAACGGTCCTACAAACAGCGATCACTGTGGGGCGGGGGTGGGGGTGGGGGAGTTAGGGCGTAGAGTGGAGTGGTGGGGCTGGAGGGGTGGTAGGGTGAATAAACAGCTGTGACTGTGCAGATGTGAATGAAGTCTCTGTGTTTAAAACCAAACACACTGCTGTCTATTCACTATTCATTACAGCCTACACACACACACACACACACACACACACACACACACACACACACACACACACACACACACACACACACTTTCTAAACAAACTGATGTGTTTCAGACACTTTCATTTAAAGGCTCTTAAAGGGACAGTTCCCTGAAAATCCTCCTCTGACCTATTGTCTGCTACAGCTTTGACCTTTGACCCACATGTTTACATCAGAAACTCAATGAGTGAGTTTCAGGATGACCTTCGAACCATCAGACTAACCTCCGCGTTGGTTTAATGTGTTCACTCCGGCTCGCTCCATGAATCGCAGCGTGCATGTCAGCATGTGTGAGCTGAAGGAAGAAGCCATCGAGCTCGTTTTCTGTTTAATCTTTGTGTCCACATGTTTACATGTTCACCTGCGTGGTTTTAAAAGTCCTTACACATAATGTTTGAAATGTAAATATGAAATAAAGCCATCGTGTTCACTGAGATTCATATCTCAAACTTTTACTCAACATCCCAGAGAGATAAACAGGAAGAAACCACACACAGGCCTAATGACAGGAAGTGGCTAACTGACCCAGATTTTCTACAGAAAGCTGACAACGTGCGACTGTCCCCAGGATCTGGATCTGGTCATGATTTCAAACCAGGACTGAGGAGAACCTTTGATACTGCTTCAGTCTGAACCCTGAACCCTACTGAGGATTTACCTGGAAGTGTAACTACACGTCGCGTCATTGATCGGTCTGTGGAGCACCATCTGTTCCTCCTGTTTACTTAAAGCTTTTCCTCTGGGTTTTCAGAAGTTATCAGAGGATAATGATCATTACTTTAGTGTAAGGACTCCCAGATGTCAGAGAGAGATCAGTAAAACAATCAGGATGGACACGAGCGGAAGAACAAAGAAATGGAAAACTTGTCTGCCCCTCACCACAACAAAGAGCGAGGACTCGGAGGTGGAAAAGTCTCAGCACTTCACTTCTTTGGCCGCAACTGCTGATGAAACAGCAGGACAAGAGCACACAGCCATGAACTCATGATGCACCTGCATGAAGCTCTGCACAGAAGAAATCCGGCGCGAGACATCATGTTTTCACGTGGCACTGAGCAGTGACATCGCAGTGACATCACAAGCATTCGGTCCATTCATTGGCTGTTTGTCTGTTGTTATAGAAACAGAAGACGTCACTGCTCTGTGTGTGTGTGTAAGAGTTCGGCCCTGAGCCCAGAGTCTTGATCCAGAGCAGACCTGCTCTAAAAATAAAGTGAGGAGGAGGTCTGAGCATGCACTGAGGAAGCTCGTTGAGGACTCTCTCAGAGAACCGAGGTCATGTGGCAACATTTTTCCTCTCCACAGTCTCTGATGCAGCTCTGCAGCGTGACGGCTGATTGGCTCAGGTAAAAGTGTACTGTGCTGGTGTTCCAGATGTGCAGGTGTACCTTCACCTTCTCCGACACCCCCAGTTGCAGGAAAGCGCGTGTTTCTTATTGTTCGAAGCTGAGAAACATGTTATAAACAAGCTCCAGCATGAATGTTAGACAGAACACACATACATAGTATAAAGTGCTTGAGTGCTCAGAATAGAAAAACACTTTATAAGAAGCAGACAACACAACATCAGATGTGTTTGACACAACAAGAGTTTCAGTCAGGTTTCAGAGCTCATCACAGCACAGAAACAGCTTT
>NW_024582509.1:1429786-1434593 GCF_018398535.1 Haplochromis burtoni
TTCAAGATCAGGCTTCAAACTTTCCTTTTTGCTAAAGCATATAGTTAGGGCTGGACCAGGTGACCCTGAATCCTCCCTTAGTTATGCTGCAACAGGTGTAGGTTTGTCCTGTCCTCCTCTCCTCACCACAAGTGGTCGCAGCAGATGGCCCCGCCTCTCCCAGAGTGTTGGAGGTTTCTTCCTGTTAAAAGGGAGTTTTTTCCTTCTTAATGCTAAGTACCTACTCATAGGGGTCATAGAATTGTTGGCATTTTCTCTGTATGTATTATTGTAGGGTCTTTATCTTACAATATCAAACACCCTGAGGCGACTGTTGTTGTTGTGATTTGGCGCTATTGAATTCAACTGAACAACATACACACCACACACACCGACACAGTGAGCTGTTGATGTGATTACTGGTATGTGAGTGAAAAGGTCACGTCTAATATAGATTGATGGTTTTGAATGGTTTGGGTGGCCACGTTGACTGGAAACGCGTGGACATTCACCCCGAAACATCTGAGGACTGGACAGCAGAGACGAGGACGCCGACCTTGGCCTCTGTTAGCGTGTTAGTACGAGGTCGTCTGCTCATTCATGGGTCATGCTGACCTCCACCCTTTGCTGAGAACGCAAACACAGAGCATCAGGGTCATGTGTCCTGACGAAGGCTGCGATGAAAACAGAAAAGTCACATAGACTCTCCCTGTGCTCTGCTTCAGCTCTGATCAGACACTGTTTGCCCACTCGGATGCGACCTGAGACGCCTGAGGTCATGAGGTCAACGCTGATTCCAACAGCAGAACTTTATTTAAACAAACTCTTTCATAAGAATGGTCCTCTGCCTTAGTTTCCCGCCCACTTCAGGGATGAGAGCAGTTCATCCCTCAAGTTTGGGAAGCTTGCCGTGAGCGTGCTCACAGTGAGCGTGCTCACAGTGCCTTTAATCTGTGATAGGAAGCAGCTTCATCACATGAAGGCATCGTGAGGTGTTCACTGCCCTTCATAAACTTTATTCTGACATTAAAGGTAGCGTGAGGCATTCACATGCTGCATGTAAGTGAAGGAAAAGTGAGTTTCAGCTGCTTACCGCTCAGTTTGGGGTCGGTCTTCCTGCGGCTTCTGTCTCTGCCTCTCAGCCTGGAGAAGGTCCTCTTCAGCAGGGGCTCAGCCATCGTGCACCTCCCTCTCCTCCTCCTGCTCCTCCTGAGTCGGGAGGTGCTGGGAGGAGAGTAGAGTCAGTAATCCAGCAGGAGAGCAGGAGATAGAGCTCCTTCTCCACGAACTCCTCGTCTCCTCCTTCGTTCTCAGAGCTGTTCTACAGGAAATGAATTCCTCGCATTCTTTCCCAAACTCCCCCTTCGCCCCTCTCCGCCCCATGCTCCTCCTCCCACTCTCCTCCCTCTGCAGGGACACAGGGAGAGCTGCACTGAGGCATCATGGGAGGTGTAGTTCCGCTCCAAACAAGTACTCAGTTTCTCTTCAGTTGATGATTTTAAAAGTGATTCTTAACACTCAAGTAGACGGGCAGTGAGGGTGACTCCCACGTCATCGGTGACACTCGTCTTCTTCTACTGTCTAATTCAGGGTCATTAACCAGATCCTGGGGAGGACCTGTAAACTCAACACAGAGAAGCCCTGAATACAAAACCCAGGACTGTGCTGCTCTCTGCTGCAAACTGCTGCTCTCTGTCCATCTACCGATCTGTAAGAAATAAAATCTGGCTGATCGAACTCACAACTCAGCTGTTACGCCCTCTGCTGGAAGGAAACCGGAACAAAGAGGCTGAAGGTGAAACCAGGTTTAGGTGCAGGAGGAGGGGGAGGAGCTTTGGAGGTCTCTGTTGGTTTCTTTAGTTTTGTAGAACACAAAGTGGGAGTGAAAGCTGGAGCGTCGCCTCAGCTCCCAGTGACCTGAGGTAGTCTCCTCACGCTTGCATTCACAGGTGTAACCAAAGTAAACTCACTTCCTGTGTGAGCCGAACTGCATGTTGTCTGGAGCTGAGCCTGTCAGGCAGCAGGTAACTCACCTGTGCTGGAAGCTGAGTCCTACTTTAGGCGTCTCAGCAGGAGGCGAAATCTGTAAATCCTTTATTTCTGTGTCTCAGTGGAGGTAAAGGAGCGAGGAGTAACATCCACGTGACAGGAAGGAGAGCTCCGAGGTTTGGACATGGAGCTGCAAACAGAGACCAGACAAATGGCAAAGAGCTTCCTCCTCTTCATCAGCACTAAGGTGTTTGGGGGTCTAGGACCTCCAGACCCCCAACGCTCTCAGTGAGCTTTCCCATGTGACAGCAGACAGCCAATGAGGTGACATCACTCTGAGCTGTAACCAGGTATTTAACCCACTCAGAGGCAGGGGAGCCTGTGGGCCTCCTTACTCACCTGTCCCTCCTCTGTGTTTGAGGCTGCCTCTACGGCCCTCGCTTTACCAGAAAGTTTATGTCGACACAATGTTTCCTGAATCTTCATCGATCAGCTGACTCATCTGTGTGATGGTGACTATCAACAACCAGCACCAAACTTAAATCTACAATTAAAGATAAAGACAAATCGTAAAACATTATGTGAACATCAGCAGGTATGAAATCGCCCATACTGACCAATCAGATCTGAGGAAACTGCGTCACCACTCCTGCAGCTCCCTCAGCTCAGCAGGAGGTCTGAAGTCTTTGTGTTTGATCAGTAACAGAATTTTATTCTTTATCTTACAGAACTCAGTTTTCTGTGAGCATGAATATCTGATCCTAACAGAGCAGCTGTTCATCAGACCCACAGAACATCGCAGCTGGTCTTTAACCAGTCACTCGATTAGTCTGTCTCACACACACATACACACACACACCAATGAGTTAAACTGCAGGAATGTCTTAAAGACATAAAGACCTGGATGGCCGCTAACTTTCTGCTTCTTAATTCAGATCAAACTGAGGTTATTGTACTCGGCCCTGAAAAGCTTAGAAATATGGTATCTAACCAGATTCTTACTCTGGATGGCATTACCTTGGCCTCCAGTAACTCGGTGAGGAACCTTGGAGTCATTTTTGACCAGGACATGTCCTTCAACGCACATATTAAACAAATATGTAAGACTGCTTTCTTCCATTTGTGCAACATCTCTAAAGTTAGAAATATCCTGTCTCAGAGTGACGCTGAAAAACTAGTTCATGCATTTATTACTTCCAGAGTTCTGATTAAGCAGAGATCACAAATAAAAATATAAGTCATATGACCCCCTATGAGCAAGCACTTTGGCGACAGTGGGAAGGAAAAACTCCCTTTTAACAGGAAGAAACCTCCGGCAGAACCAGGCTCAGGGAGGGGCGGGGCCATCTGCTGTGATTGGTTGGGGTGAGAGAAGGAAGACAGGATAAAGACATGCTGTGGAAGAGAGACAGAGGTTAATAACAGATATGATTCAATGCAGAGAGGTCTGTTAACACATAGTGAGTGAAGAAGAAACACCCAGTGCATCATGGGAATCCCCGGCAGCCTACGTCTATTGCAGCATAACTAAGGGAGGATTCAGGGTCACCTGGTCCAGCCCTAACTATATGCTTTAGCAAAAAGGAAAGTTTGAAGCCTAATCTTGAAAGTAGAGATAGTGTCTGTAATGTTTGCATGCCTCAAACATTAATGATGACAACTTCAGTATTTCTCAGTTCCAGTCTTTAATTCTCAGGCTTGCAGCATCAACACAGTCTGCAGCGCTAACTTGTTCCTCTAACGTTTTTTTCCTTTCCTACTAACTTCCTTCGGCCTCACGTTCGACCTTTTCAAAATAAAATATCTGTAAACATCACGGTGTCTTTCTCCTGAATCCAAACTGGAACCTGCCTCCCCCCCTTTTTTTTTGCGTGTTTCATGTCTGTGTTTGTGAATCCAGCTGCCAAAATAAGTTTGTTGTTCTCCACCTGTAATTACGTGTCTTCCACTAGATGGAGACAT
Source organism: Haplochromis burtoni (assembly GCF_018398535.1). Classification (NCBI taxonomy): domain Eukaryota; kingdom Metazoa; phylum Chordata; class Actinopteri; order Cichliformes; family Cichlidae; genus Haplochromis; species Haplochromis burtoni. The sequence continues at coordinate 1,433,717 of NW_024582509.1, forward strand.
ACTCCATCAGATGGTTTAAAGTCAGTCCCAACAGCCACCATCAGATCATCACAGAGAGTGCAGAACCAGCTTTAATTGTGTGAGTGCCTGAGGCGCACTATTGTGATCCAGTTTCTCTTTAAACTTTATTCTTCTACCTTATTATTCTAGTTGCTCCGTTTCTTTACTGCCTCAGTTTTTGTGCTCTTTCTGCTAATGCCTGCTATATCTTTCAGTGTGCATAACTTTTATACTTTTTGAAATATTAAGCTTTTATGATACTTTTTTGGCCCATTTAGATGCATGGGACCACATTACAAGTGTGATCACTGGTTTTAGGTGAGCTATGTTTTAGCTCAGTGAGATGAGCTGCCGTTCTCAAAGCTGGAGGCCAGGGTTCAAATCTCGCCCATGGCAACATGTTTTCAGCAGACACTTCAAGCTGGCAGAACTTTAGGTTGTGCAGCCTAATTATTTCTGCCAATTAATTGCAATTTTGCAATGTTTTTATGATTTCAGCAAATTTTCTAATATCCATTTTAGCTTTTTTGCCTCTTTTCACCGGAATGTTCAGCTTCTTCACCTGTTTTCTGCAGAAAGTTTTCAGCTCTTGTCAACTATTTTTTTAAGCTCTTTCTGCTAGTTCCTGCTATATCTTTTGGTGCTCATAACTGTTATACTTTTTGAAATATTAAGCTTTTTATGCAATTTCTTTTTTTACCCTATTGAAATGAATGGACCACATTATAAGTGCGATCAGCGATTTAGCTCTCTGGCACGAGCCTTACTTTACCTCATTGAGATGACCAGCCATTCTCAGAGCTGGATGGCCAGGTTTGAATCTCGCCCATGGCAACGTGTTTTCAGCAGACAGTTCAAAGCTTGTGCTGGGACTAAG
>NW_024582509.1:1434618-1439845 GCF_018398535.1 Haplochromis burtoni
CTATTGCAGCATAACTAAGGGAGGATTCAGGGTCACCTGGTCCAGCCCTAACTATATGCTTTAGCAAAAAGGAAAGTTTGAAGCCTGATCTTGAAAGTAGAGATAGTGTCTGTAATGTTTGCATGCCTCAAACATTAATGATGACAACTTCAGTATTTCTCAGTTCCAGTCTTTAATTCTCAGGCTTGCAGCATCAACACAGTCTGCAGCGCTAACTTGTTCCTCTAACGTTTTTTTCCTTTCCTACTAACTTCCTTCGGCCTCACGTTCGACCTTTTCAAAATAAAATATCTGTAAACATCACGGTGTCTTTCTCCTGAATCCAAACTGGAACCTGCCTCCCCCCCTTTTTTTTTGCGTGTTTCATGTCTGTGTTTGTGAATCCAGCTGCCAAAATAAGTTTGTTGTTCTCCACCTGTAATTACGTGTCTTCCACTAGATGGAGACATACTCCATCAGATGGTTTAAAGTCAGTCCCAACAGCCACCATCAGATCATCACAGAGAGTGCAGAACCAGCTTTAATTGTGTGAGTGCCTGAGGCGCACTATTGTGATCCAGTTTCTCTTTAAACTTTATTCTTCTACCTTATTATTCTAGTTGCTCCGTTTCTTTACTGCCTCAGTTTTTGTGCTCTTTCTGCTAATGCCTGCTATATCTTTCAGTGTGCATAACTTTTATACTTTTTGAAATATTAAGCTTTTATGATACTTTTTTGGCCCATTTAGATGCATGGGACCACATTACAAGTGTGATCACTGGTTTTAGGTGAGCTATGTTTTAGCTCAGTGAGATGAGCTGCCGTTCTCAAAGCTGGAGGCCAGGGTTCAAATCTCGCCCATGGCAACATGTTTTCAGCAGACACTTCAAGCTGGCAGAACTTTAGGTTGTGCAGCCTAATTATTTCTGCCAATTAATTGCAATTTTGCAATGTTTTTATGATTTCAGCAAATTTTCTAATATCCATTTTAGCTTTTTTGCCTCTTTTCACCGGAATGTTCAGCTTCTTCACCTGTTTTCTGCAGAAAGTTTTCAGCTCTTGTCAACTATTTTTTTAAGCTCTTTCTGCTAGTTCCTGCTATATCTTTTGGTGCTCATAACTGTTATACTTTTTGAAATATTAAGCTTTTTATGCAATTTCTTTTTTTACCCTATTGAAATGAATGGACCACATTATAAGTGCGATCAGCGATTTAGCTCTCTGGCACGAGCCTTACTTTACCTCATTGAGATGACCAGCCATTCTCAGAGCTGGATGGCCAGGTTTGAATCTCGCCCATGGCAACGTGTTTTCAGCAGACAGTTCAAGCTGACAGCTTGTGCTGTTTTTTCAGCTGACTGTTTTGCTTGATCGATATGTCTGCTAATTTATTACAATTATGTAATGTTTTTATGATTCCGGTTAAATTGGATTGATTAAATTGGGCTGCGTAAAAGTATTCCCTTAGGTTAGACAAAGCCATCCCTCCCTTACACTTCGGGAGTTGCAGTGTTGTTAACCTTGTTCTGGGGTTCTTCCCATCCCATATAAACCTTGAGATCATCTTGTCCCATATTTTAAATTTAAAATGCATAGGAAGTGGGAGTGATTGATACACGTATAGCAATCTTGGGAGAACATTCATCTTTATTATTTGAATTCTAGAGTAAAAATTTGTAGGTGCTGTTGACTTTTTTTATGTTACCCTCCACCTGATTGTAGTTGGTGTGAAACATAGCAGATAATGATTTTGTCAAGGTTACGCTCAAATATTTCATGGCATTCAAGTGCCACTTTAGTTTCTGTTCATCTCTAATCTTTTTAGACTAGGCTCATTGAAATTAATGGACCACATTACAAGTTTAGCTCCCCAGCATGAGCCTTGCTTTAGCTCAGTGAGATAAGCAGCCGTTTTCAGAGCCCATGGCAACATGTTTTCAGCAGACAGTTAAAGCTTACGTAACTTCAGCGTGTGCAGCTTTTTTTCAGCTGAATGTGTTGCTTGTTTAATATTTTTGCTAATTCATTACAATTCAGACTTCAGCAGCTTCTACAACTGTCTTCAGCAGACAGTTCAGCTTGCCAACATTTCTTTTCAGCACACAGTTTAACTTTTTAACCTCTTTTCAGCACAAACGTCAGCTTCTTCATCCATTTTAGGAAGAATTTTCAGTTTCTTCATCTTTTTAGCATAATGTTCAGCTTCTTCACTTCTTTTTAGCAGAAAGTTCTGCTTCTTTACCCCTTTTCTGTAGAAAGTTCAGTTTCTTCACCTCTCTTCAGCACAAATTTGGGCATGTATTGCAGCACATCTTCCCTCTTTGCACTCATTCTGCTTTCTTGACACTCACTCAGTATACCCTTTTAAATAAAGCTGTCTTCAGCGAACACTACAGCTTCTACACCTCTTTTCAGCAGAATTTTCAGTTTCTTCACTTTTCAGCAGATAGTTCTACTTCTTCAGCTGTTTTCATCAGATTCCACTACACGGCATTCACACTGCATTTTCGCAGGAAATGCAACTTTTTCTACTTCTACCTTTTCTATGAATGCCATGAGGCTTTTTATGCCATTTTTTGCCCCATTAAAATGAATGGACCAAACTACAAGTGTGTTTGCTGGGGTGAGCTGTGTTTTAGCTCAGTGAGATGTGCAGCCATTTACAGAGCAGGAGGGCCAGGTTCGAATCTCAGCCATGGCATCATTTGTTTTCAGCAGACAGTTCAACATTTTCACCTGTTTTCAGCACAGATTTGAGCTTATTCACCCCTTTTAAGCAGAATATCAGTTCTTAGCACAGAATTGAGCTTCTTTACCCCTTTTCAGTAGAAGGTTCTGCTTTGCTGTGATGCATTCACCGTATTGTGATCCTGTTTCTCTTTATTCCTTATTCTTCTACCTTAATATTATTATAGTTCATTTTAGTTCACAAAATATCACAAGGTTATAGGAGATTAAATCTAAAGTTGACTGAAATATAATCTGTAAAATCATCTGGAGACAGACACTATCTCTACTTTTAAGATTCAAACTTTCCTTTTTGCTAAAGCATATAGCTAAAGCTGGATCAGGTGACCCTGAATCCTCCCTTAGTTATGCTGCAATAGGTGTAGGCTGCTGGGGGATTCCCATGATGCACTGGGTGTTTCTTCTTCACTCACAATGTGTTAATAGACCTCCCTGCACTGAATCATTAGTTATTCTTAACAGTGGCGGTCCTAGCCTGTTTGCCGCCCAGGGCAACCGCCTGTGTCGCCCATAACAAAAACCGCTACTGATTATTAATCTCTGGCTTTCACAGTATGCTTCTTTCCTGTCTTCCACCTGTGACCCAACTGGTCGCAGCAGATGGCCCTGCCCCTCCCTCAACCTTGTTTTTTTTCTGGAGGTTTCTTCCTGTTGGAAGGGGCGTTTTCCTTCCCACAGTTGTCAAAGGGCTTGCTCATAGAGGGTCACCTGATTGGGATTTCTTGTTTTCTCATCTGACAGTTGAATGATGTGTTTATAAACTTGGTGTTTATATACTTTATTTGAACACAGACTTTCTGTTTTAGATTTAAAAACAAACATTTGTGAATTTGTGTAGATAATTACAACTCATGATGTTGGAGAAGAGGAAATAAAGTTTTTGCCCAGCAGGGGGCGTAATGTCTCCTCACAAACCACCCACAGCACCTTAAAGAGTATGAATGAATGTATTCAATAGCTTTAACAAACTTAAATAACAATTAAAATAATTGTTATTATTGTTGAAGTAATGACGTAATCAAAACTATAAAAGTGATTAAAATGAATAATGATAATAATAATAGTTCTAAAATTCTCCACCTTGTGTGTGAGGTCACTGATCCTTAGTCTGGCCTGACAGGCGCGTTGCCCATCAGGCTTGATTACGGTGTGTGTGCATCTTTAATTGCTGCTAATGGAAGTTGACGCTTCTTTAATGAATTGACAGCGAGGTTAATGAATGCAGCTGTGAATGGCAGGTCCAGATGTCCAAACCTCAATTTGTATCCTGCTAACTCGTCCTCTGAATGTCTCTTTGTCCTCTTCATCAGGACAGAGATGGGGACTTTTATTGTGAAGGGGAAGCTTTGACTTAAACTTTAAATTGCAGGGATCAGCAAGCAGTGATGTCAGCTGATCAGCTTTTCATGTGAAGCTCTTCATACGATGTCTGAAGAAGAAAAGAGGATGTGAGTGGTCCTGAAGCTGATCACATCATTACAAACCGTCACCTCCCACTTTGAGGTGCAGGACACGGGGGACTTGTGCTGGGACAAATGAGGATTTAATCGGGTTATGTTTCCAAATGTTTTGTCTGCAGTTTTATTTCGATGCACAAACGTGAACAACATGGCCACACTGTTGTGTTCTAGTGCTAAACTTTGAGCTTGTTTAAAACTTGAAGAGGAGTTTTCGCAGAGAGTACGGGACGAAGAACAGGGAGACTGTTTTTTTTTTCTGTTTGCAGTGAATTTTACTTATATTTATATATATTTGAATATATTTATTTATATTTAAATGTTTGAAATTAAATGTTTGAAATTAAAAGTCAGTCAGTGAAACGCCTTCATCAGATTCCACAGTCCTTCACACATCAGTTTCAGGAAACGTCCCCAGCCTGCTTCCCTGTACAGCAGCTGCTCGTCCTCTTCATGCTTTAAAGTGTTCTTTGTGTTTTCATGAAACACCGTCTCGTCTCCACCTCTGTCAGCTGGACGCATCATAGTTCCTCTGGATTAGGGCTGGGTATCGTCACTGATTTCTAGAATCGATTCGATTCCGATTCACAAAGACCCGAATCGATTCGATTCAATTTGATTCTATTTAAATCTGGGAAATTTTGCCTCAGACAGTCAGAAATATTATAATTCAGATCATGCATCGGTACATTTCCATATTTTTATATCTATAAAAAGGAAGCTGACACTTGCGAGACTTTATCAAAGGTGTGAGCATCACAGCAGAGGCCTTTGTGTCAAAGTAACTGAAGATAAAACACAGAAAAACATGAAGGTGGTTTTCCAGGCCTGGATTTTATAAAGATATTCTGCAGTAAAGAAAACCATTAATCAACACATGAACGTTACCTGATGCTGCTGAAGTGAAGCAGAGCAAAGTTACAGAGGTTTTCTTAGAGACACGGCATTTTGCATTTTGCATAATTTTAAAAAGTGTAAATTTGTTCAGTATTGAACGGCAGAAATTAGGTTTTCTTTTCAGAAGTAAGTAAAAGGAAAAAAAA
>NW_024582509.1:1447100-1455217 GCF_018398535.1 Haplochromis burtoni
CGCTCACCCAAGTCTCTGCTGGGATGGAGGGAATTCCCTGAACTGGGATGCCTGGAAATCCCTTAGCAGCGCGCGCACACACACACACACACACAAACACACACACACACACACACACACACACACACACACACACACACACACACACACAGTGTTTTTCTGTTTGGTGCTGAAGGTCGAGCGCTTTGTTTCCTCTCGTTTTATTTCCATTTTTCTGCTCTCTCTCCTGTTTTGTCCTCTTTTTGTTTGACTCCCTCAGTACCTGCAGTAGAGTCAAACAATAGAGACGCATTGAAATAAAATACAGTGGAGACGTGAGGAGAAAGGAGAAGGTGAGGGGAAAAAGCCCACATAAAAGATGAAATGGGGACGAGCGGATGAAAAATAAAGGGTAATGTCAGTGATGACAGGACACTGAGGAGTCGAGCTGAAGCCGGTAGAGTGTGACTGAGAACCTAAAGGAGAACTGTCAGCCATTATCCAATCAGATGCAGTCAGCAGTTTGATTGACAGCTGAGACTCTGGTTGACTGGATCAGCTGAGATGTGAGGCGCACGAGACAATACGAGCTCAGGGTTAGTGTCAGGCTCAATACATTATTGTCTTTGATTTTATTGCCATCTTCAAACTGACCGCGGCACAGCCGAGTCTTCGCAAACTTCTCGGAGCTGTTTCGGTGATGCCGTCATCCACAGCGGGCTGATGTCAGACTCGAGCCACTGGCTCGTTCACACCGAGCTCGTCTCTTTTCATTCAAATAGAAGAAATCACGCTGAAAGCCGAGTGATCAGAAATCGTATGTCTCTTAAGATAAAATGAACTTTACAAGGTAACAAGGTCAGAATAACGTTGGAAAAATGTGATAACATAACCTGACATGACGGGGTCTTTTATTTTGTGGCTGTATAAGATCCCAACACAGACAGGTGCCCAAAGGCAACACTTAATGTAAGATGTTTGCAGATGTTTTATTTGAGGAAAACTGAATCTTTGAGATGAGCCTGCGATAACAATTTAAATAAAGCTGGAAAAAACTGAGGTATTGATGTGTGCACAGGTGCAGGTGTGCAGCGAGTCGTCTGCTTAGACGATCATAAAAGCAGCAGAAACAAAACGGGAAAGAACCAAAAATCGGCACGTGTGAAAAATTGGAACCGTCACGATTTACTGAAATTTAGACGGCGAGTTAAAATGTTTAGACGTCACAGACAGATTGAAACATGCGTTATATTCATCTTCCTAACGCTGCTGCACAGGTTTGTCTGTGTCATCACCTGCTCTGGTCCTGGGACGAGTCCTGGACGTCTAGATGATCAGCAGGAAGCCGGACAGATCCAGAGTTCCTGTAAAGGAGAGCTGCTGGTGGAAACACTCAGGTGATCAGACCGGCTCAGGCTGCAGGTTCAGTTGTAGTTTTGGCTAAACAAATGAACCAATGAGTGTTTTTTACAGAGTCAGCTGTGTGTGTGTGTGTGTGTGTGTGTGTGTGTGTGTGTGTGTGTGTGTGTGTGTGTGTGTGTGTGTGTGTGAGAGAGAGAGACAGCTGGGCCATCTGACTTTGCTGTGACATCTGGGAAACCCGCCGGTTTGTGCCGTGAACGCTGGTTGATGTCGCTATTTAAATGCAAATGTGTGTGTGTGTGTGCTGAGTGCTCCCAGCGTCTCACACACACACACACAAAAGGAAACACTTGACACACAATACAGAGGGGCTGTAACACACACACTCGCTGCAGCGCTGAGCCTCGGAAAACTGCAGAAAGAGGAAGAAACGAGGTAACATATCTGAGTTTATCTGAAATGATTCACATATTCTAACTAATCTGATAGAAATCCAATGATTTCACTCAGATTAATAAATAAAATAAAACAGACAAGCAATGTTACATTTTTCATTCAAAGAAAATCTAAAAAGCTAATTTTAATTTTGGCACAAACAAAAAACAAAGATGAGGCTTCAGTCTGGATTCATCTGTTTGAGCTGAAAGACTTTTTTAATCCTACATTTAAAAGATTTTTCTGAGAAAATCACAAAAACATTAAGCTGATAAAATGTTGATAAACCTGATCACTGAGAGGTGAGACCTTTGTCACGGCTTCAGACGCTCCAATAATGAAGTCAAACGTGGGGAATAAGCGATCGCATCCATCAGCACGAGCACGCCAGGATCGGTCGCCTGCGGTTGATGAATGGACTCGGACCCTAACCGAGTTTGTCTTCATGTAGATCAGATCATAAAAGCACATTTAAATAAAAGCTCACAGTGGAATCAGGAGTGCGACTCTGCTGACCTCTGCTCCCACATTTACAGCCTCGCTTTAAATCAACTCTTTTCCCTCTTCAGCGTCGGCCCGCTCTTTATTCTCCAGCTTAAAGAAAAGAGAAACTCGATGTTTATTTCATTTAAAGGATCATTTTCTGTCTCTAATGTAATTACAATACACGAGCGCCTAAATTACTGAACGTCCATATTAACAGTTCGTCCGCAGGATGATGAAGAAGCAAAAATTAAAAACAAAGTTATTTTTAATCAAAAACTAAAAACCATCAGCTGACGTGGCCGTGAAGCAGCGGGGTGTTTACGTCCATCCCCCTTTGTTTCTCGTCACCCTGCGAGCGGGTCGGGGATGTGGCCCCCCCACCCTCACCCCACCCAGCCAGCCCGTACTCGGCAGCTCATTTGTTCATTGTTCACTTTGTTAAATTTGAACCTGCAGGCTGATCAATTATTATTAAATATAATTATTTATTCTCGCCGATCGTTTATTGGTCGATCAGTTGCTGAAATTTTTATCTACGTTTACAATTTTCGTCACTCACATTCATCCTGGAGAAAGATCACCTCCTCTCCTCTTCCCTTTCTGCTCCTCTTCATCATATTTTCACTTTGAATTTCCTGGAAATAATTTCATTCTCCTCCTTGTGTTTTTCCTCTTCTTCTTCGTTTGTGCAGATGGGTTTTGTCTCCTCCTCCTCCTCTTCTCTTTTCCTTCCTCTGCTTGTCGGTCCACCCCTCGGAGCCTCGGAGGCCTTCGCCCCTGAAGACTGGAGTGCCTGTGAAAAACCTGCCTCGCTTCTTGTCTGACAGTCAGATCCTCTCAGAGGAAGTTTCTGACCAAGGTGATGAAAATCAGCCGAGAGACAAAAGCGAAGGAAGCATCAGACAACTGAAGATTGTTGTCAGTGAACCACAGGACGCAGGAACGCACCGTGACGGCTGATTGGACATTTACTGATGGAGATGATCGATTGAGATGATTAGGATTCAGAGATAATTGGATTTCTGAAGCAGTCGCCTCTGAGACGGGAAAAACAAGCCCAAACCTATTTGTGTCCAGGTCACAGCGCTCTCTGGCGATTGAGTGCGAGACTATTTAAGCTCAGGGGTTTTAACACCTATGCAGGCTTCACGTTACCCCGGTTTCAGCGAGCGAACACCTCCGGTACCGCCGGCGCTTAGATTGGTCCCTCTGAGCAAGCAGGAAGTGGTCACAAACTTGAGTCACAGGAGACACTTGCTGTGTTAGAAACATGAGGATGGGACCTGGTCCTGAAGCGGAACCAGAACCAGACCCTGGTGACTGCTGCTCAGGTTCTGGATCAGGGTCAGGAATAGTTCCACCTTGACCTCCTGGACGAGAGTCTGAACTCGGTCGGGTCTTTCAGCCTCCGTCTGGCCTGAGCTGCTACCACAGAGACCATCAGGGACCCGCTGACCTGGCTCAGGGTCTGATAACAGACCCAGGACCACAAGGACTGGATCTCTGAGCGGATTTCCACCACAGCCACACGAAGTGATGGGATAAACAGGAACCAGTTCAGACTGAGAGAGAGAGAGCGAGAGCATGGGGCGATCAAGACCTCTCTCTCTGGCTCTGGTTGGTTGGCACCTCCTCCCCCTCCTCCCCCTCCTCCCTCTCTTCATCTTGCTCTCGCACACCCGCGCACACACATCGTCTCTCACCTCTCCTGTCCTTATAAGGCCAGGCCCCACCCCCGCCGTGATGTCGTCAGCAGCAAGGAGGAAGACCCGTGGGGTTTTTGGGTTTTGCCGTCCAGTCCTGTGGGGCCGCAGGGCTGAGAGTTTCTCCTCCGCTCCTCACCCCTCCATCCCAGCCCACCTCCTCTCTCCTCCTCTCTTTGGGGAAAAGAAAAAAGACACTTTGCTTGATTCGCCGTCCGGACCCGGCTGTTCTCCCCCTCGTTTTCTCGTCCTCTGAGGATTTTATTTCTCTTTTCCCGTTTCCTCCTCCTCCTCCGGCCTTTTTTTCTGTCACTGATGATCAAGAATTAAAAAAAAAACCTTCTTAAAAACTTAAAAAAATTTCTGCCCTGAAAAGTTGAATTAAATCTGCAAATCAGACGAAAAGTTCAGCAGAATTTTAAACTCCTTGTTTTTCTTCTTCCTCGCCGCCTCGTTTTAGACCTCGACGTGCGGGTGAAGAAAATGTCGCCCGTCCAGAAGCCTCGCTCCGTCCTGTAGATCACATTTTTTCTGCTGGACTTTTTCTGCTTCTTCTTCTTCTTCTTGTTTTTGCGGCTGAGCTGCAGCAGCGACGCTCGCAGCATCCGGGCCCCTGAGATGTTTGGGATCCAGGACAACCTGCCCCGCGGGGCCACGGCCAACATGAAGGAGGAGCCGCTGGCCGTTCGCTCCTGGATGCACTCGGCCGGTGTGGTGGACGCCAACACGGCTGCTCAGAGGTAAACTGCCCGCCACCCCGCAGGGACTCCGGGAGCTGTAGTCCCAACGGACCCACAGCAGTTTTATTTCACTCGAAAGAAAAAAAAATTTGCAGCTCAGAGAAAAGATTTTAATTTTAAATCTTCAGCAGAAAAAACACTAATTATTATTTTGCTGGAGGGGAAAAAATAGATTATTTAGATGTTTCTGAAGGTCAGACAGATTGAAAATAAGATTTTAAAATGTTTCTGAAGTTTAGGAAAATTCCTGCAGCTCACAGACAAACAGGGAGAATGTTTTTGTAAATGTGAGTTATTTAAAGTGAATAAAAACAGCGAGGAAACGCTTATCAAAAATCATCCAAATAATTCTATTTGATCTTTAAATTTTCAGAGTTTGACTCAAAGACTTTTCTTTGTGTTTGTTTCCCAAAGTGAAACGTTTGTCTGAGCCGAGGAGCCGCTCGTTTTATTTTTCCTCAGACTGACTTCGTGTTTCTCTGGATGGCGTCGAAGGTTTGGGGTTAAAGCGCTGCGTGTAATAAACGAGGCACGGGTCGGCGGCGGCAGCGGTCTGAGCTCGCCCTGCAGCTGAGCGTCACAGTTTATCATCGTTAGCAGCTTCAGCCGTCGGATCTGTTTCTGCATTAGAACGATGAAAAATACCAAGTTTTTTCAGGATGAGCCACAAAAATCATTTCACTCTGAGAAAAGAAACATTAATGTTCCAAAATAGAACAAAAAGAATTAAATCCATCTGAACATCTGCAGGAAATTCATTTAAATAATTTTAAAAATGAAACAAAAACTATTAGAAATATTTTTAAATTCTCAGCACAAACTCTTTTCTCTCGTTAGATTTCCTGACACGATGATTTTAGTTCATGATGACATGAACTACAAATTCAAGTTTATTCTCATCAAAAACATTTCTAACATTTTGTGACCTTAAAGATTTCAGATTAAAAGCACGACTTGTTTCTATGAAAGCATGTTTGTCTCTGCGCCGCCGTCCGGGTTTAACGCTGCGAGATATTCCGATGATGTTCGCGGTCGAGGTCAAAGCTGCAGTTTGACTTCTTCGCATAAATATTAATAAATCGAGCATGTGATTCACAGTTTGTGTGAACCTGATTTTCTCTCTTTAACATGTTGAAGCTGCGTCCATGTGACCGTTTAAAGTTGTGCAGCATGTTTGGTGAATGATGAAGATTTTTATCCTCACACGTTTATTATAAATTGGATGGTGCAGGTTTTCCTGCAGCGAAATCCTCCGTTTAATTTTAACAGAAACGTTTCAGCTGATTTATTATGATTAAACTCATGAAATGTGAATTTTTCTTTTTTTAGTGCAGAGCTTGTTTTTCCACAGTCACCTTCTCGCCGTGAAACAAGGAAAAGCTTCTGGATATTTTCACCCGTGAGAAGCTTTTTAAAGTCGACTCAAACGTGTTTATTTAAATTAAACACAAATTGTACTACAGCTCTAATAATGCGCTGCTGTATTATTACTGCAGTATAATGTGTCATTGGTCAGACTGAAGTGTGTCTGTGCTGAGGCTGAGCGTGCGTGTTCATCGTCCAGACTTTGATACGGTGAATGTGTGATGTGTTTCTCGGCCTGACGACCGCGTGAAGCTGCGATTAATCACGTCCGACCTGCGTTTTTCTTCAGCGAGTCCTAATCTGAGCTCTGACCTTGTTCATCTTCAGGAAGTTTTCCTGGATTTAAAGCACTTTGTGCATTTTACTGTAATACGCTGTTTTTCAGCACATGAGCCAGACGTGAAATATTTTACTGTGACAGAGAAACGCTGAAGAAACTGTCATCCTGCTGAAATAACAGCGCAGGAAGCTCTGTGACGACTGCAACAATAAACCTCGTCCTCCTGCATCTTTTATATTTCTGTCCATCTCTTTGCTTTTCAGCGGGGTGGGGTTAGCTCGCGCTCACTTTGAGAAGCAGCCGCCGTCCAACCTGAGGAAGTCCAATTTCTTCCACTTCGTGCTGGCTCTGTACGACCGCCAGGGTCAGCCCGTCGAGATCGAACGCACCGCCTACGTCGACTTTGTGGAAAAGGAGAAGGTGAGACTCAGAGGGATGCGGGGAGGAGCTGGGACATAAAACAAACACACTGCACAGTGTGCAAAGACAGAAATCAAAGACGCTCTCATGCTTATGACGGAGAACAGAACGGAATCTGAACTTTAGAGACTCAGTCGCATCCCGACAGGAAGGAGACCCTCTGCCAGGCGCCGTAACGCTGCGACTGCCATTCAGGCTGAACTCAAGCACAGTGACACAGTAGTGCTGATTTTATCAGCCTCGCACACGTGGCTTTTATTTGAACCTCACTTCATATTTTTTACATTTAAATAAAAATGCAGATTTATCTGGACAGCTGAGACCGTCAGCTCCGCATCCCGAGCTCAGGCTTCGTTCATCAAACTGATACCGCAGCTCCAGCAGCGTAACATGTCCACAGCGGTATAATAGACAACAGCACCTGTGACAGGTGTGTTTGGCAGTAGTGTGCACAGTAAACACAATAAAATGCAGTTTGCGTCATTTTAATGCAGCAGTTTTTCCCTCTGACAGTCGCGTCTGTGCCGAAGGTTGATTCATGTTTATCAGCCCAACAGCTTCGGCTCAGTGCAGACAGACCAGTGTGAATGTGATTCACCAAGCAGGGAAAATGAAGCCCCAAACAGAGCTGAGAGGTGTGTTTAGTTTCACGGCCGATTTCCAAAAGTTTGCATGTTTTCTAAACACAGGAGCTGACGCTTCATTTCAGCATCAAGCAAACAACGTGTGGTTAGAATAATCAGTTGAAATATTCCCCTCTGATTATGCAGCAGGCTCAGCCACCTCACACGTGTGCGCTTGTGTAAAGGTTGACATATACGGACTCACCAAAGTTACACACCAGCGCGCTCTAATGCACTAAAACATGCAGAACTTCTGCTTGGTCACATCAGGTGGTGAAACCAAACGCACCCACGCCTCAGTTTGTTTCCTGACTTTGTTTCAGGAGCCGACGGGCGAGAAGACCAACAACGGGATCCACTACAAGCTGCAGCTGCTCTACAGTAACGGTGGGTGCGCTTGTTTTAATGAGCAGCACAGCCCCGTCTCTGCTCGCTCACGCTAACCCCGACTGTTGGTTTGTGTGCAGGGGTGAGGACGGAGCAGGACCTGTACGTCCGCCTCATCGACTCCATGACCAAACAGGTGAGATGACTGATCATCAGCATGTGCACCGAGAGGGGAAGGATCAATAACAGCAACGGCAGCGACGATTGTTTCGTCTGATTAATGAACCTCAAAAATCAGACGTTTCACAATAAGAGCGTCTTTTTCTTCCTGCTGCAGTCCGAGGTGTCGGACAGAGTGTCAGGCCGACTTCTTTCAGACAGACATCTCCTCCTCCTC
>NW_024582509.1:1456698-1460204 GCF_018398535.1 Haplochromis burtoni
TCCTCTTCCTCATCCTCTTCCTCCTCCTCGTCCTCCTCTTCCTCCTCCCTCTCGTCCTCCTCCTCTTCCTCCTCCTCCTTCTCGTCCTCTTCCTCCTCGTCCTCCTCCTCCCCCTCTTCCTCCTCGTCCTCCTCCCCCTCCTCCTCCTCCTCTTCCTCCTCCTCCTCGATATATTTCAGGATTTTCTCAAACAGGAAGCTGAGCCACTGAAGTCAAACAGACCCTTTGATCACAGAGTTTGTTGCTCTCGTTTGTTCGACGGTTCCAAGTTCAAACTCGCGCCTGAGAATCGGCGCCCTGATGGCGCTCGGTCTGCCGCTGTGTTGAGTTTATTACAGATTGATCTAACGTCGTGTCGCAGCTTGTTTGCATTTGTCTCTGAGTGTCAATAAATCAGCTGTTAAAGACTCGTGCTAGCACGCCACTTCCAGAATAAACATGTGATCGGAGAGAGTGAGGAGCCGCTGCCATCTGCCGCCTTCACGTCTGAGCAGTTTCCTCATCGTCTGAAACTGATGTGGCTGATGTGGCGAGCACGTGTCTGTCAGCTCTGTGTGGTCCCGCTCGCCTGCTGCTTTCCGATCAGCCTCATCCTGACTGGTTGGAAAAGATGGACACTGTTACGTCCCCTGTCGGTTTCTGTGGTCCGTGTAAAGCCAGGCTCATAGCTGAGGCCAGACGGGGGGCCGTACTCCATCAGCACCGAGGATCGTTTGTGGTCTGTAGGAGGCGCTGATGGGAGAAGCGCTCCATCAGCAGCCGGGTCACTCAGTTTTGTCTCTAATGAAAAGCAGCAGCAGCGTTTGAACCCTACGACTCATTCAATTAGCGCGCTTTAACGAGCTCGCCGTCAGCCGGCGCTCGCCGTGACAGAGAGGCGTTTCATGCGTTTGGTTCCAGCTGTTTCATGTGAATATCTGCAGGCTGCAGCTGTAATGAAACATTCAGAGGATCAAATGTTTGTGTCCCGCTCACTCTCACTCAGGCTAATCGCTAATAATGAGCTCTAATTGAGACGAATGAAACCGGCTTTAATGGAGCTGTTTCTGCTGCAGGCCAGTGGGCGGGGCCATGATGAAGCGCAACAGGTGATCTTCAGTTTACCTGTTTGTGTGTGTGCAGGCAATCATCTATGAAGGCCAGGACAAAAACCCGGAGATGTGCCGAGTTCTGCTGACGCACGAGATCATGTGCAGGTAAGGCCGCGAAACACCGACCAGATCTGAGTAGTTCTTCTTCTCTGCTTCAAATAAAAGTCTCGATGTTTGAGAGCAGTATCCTCACGTCCACGGTGACTCGTGCCCTGATGGAGCCTGTTCCCTGCATACAGAGTGGGCGTGTGCAGGTGTCTCACCTGAGCTGTCTGAAAGAAATACGAGGCTCTGCAGTGACTGACGGGTCTGCTTTCATTTTTGTCTCTCTGTGTGCGTGTCAGCCGCTGCTGCGATAAGAAGAGCTGTGGAAACAGGAACGAGACGCCGTCAGACCCCGTCATCATCGACAGGTAACAGATACGAAGCATCACGCACTCACATACACCTGTCAGACTGTTTGTGCGCTCGCAAACAAACATGCAGCAGATGCAAGAAAGACAAACAGACACCGATGACACGCGGCGCATTCCTGTCAGCCTTGTCACGTACGTTTAAAGGTTGTCTTCTGCCCGAGCGGCAGATTCTCGATCAGTCGCCAGAGAGCACCAGCCGAGTCACAGACACAGGAGGAGCTGCAGGTTGAATAGCGCCCCCTGCGTGAAGGTTTTTAGCAGGATGTGATGAAAGGCGTCAGCTGATCTGCTGCGTTCAGGTGACTCTGTTGATCCACCTGCTGGTTTCGTATCTGGATGAAGAGGCGGTTTGGTGCCACACACAGTGAGAAACAGCAGACTGGTTGTGTTTGTTTATTGGTCAGTTACCTTTGCCAGGCTCAGGTTAGCATACCTGTAGTGACATCACAGCAGCACAGTATGAATGAAGCTTGTTGTGTCACACAGTAAGGTTCATGCTGGCGTTCCTCAGGGTTTCGTCCAATCATGTTTCCATGTGGCAGATGGCCCCGCCCCTCCCTGAGCCTGGTTCTGCTGGAGGTTCCTTCTTGTTAAAAGGGAGTTTTTCCTTCCCACTGTCGCCAAAGTGCTGCTCATTGTTGTTGGGGCTTTACCTTACAGTGTAAAGCCCCCTGAGGTGACTGTTGGTGCCACATCAATAAAAGTGAAGTGAGCTGTGACACGAACGTGCTGATTATGTGCGGTGGGAGCGTGATTCACGCTGAGTAGCTCTGTGAATTTAAGGGCTAATGAAAGGTGAACATTAAATGCAGCTCGGCTTTAAATCATTCAAACAGGATGACGTGTAGAGCTACTGGGCTGATGTGGTTGAGCCTGCGCCTCCTCTTCATCCTCCTCTCAGATTCCTCCCCCTCCCCTCCTTCCTGGCCTCCCATGAGGAATCATACGCTATGCTCTTCTCTTTTCACCTCCCCCTCCTCTTCCTCCTTCTCCTCAGCTCTTGTCCTCCTCCTGAGTATTAATCTCAATCCTCCCTCCCCCTCTCCCCTGTGGACGGAGGAGGGGGGAGTATGGATGGATGGAGGGATGGATGTGACTGCAGCAGCTCTTTGAAAAGAGAAGTGGAGATTTTTACAGCAGCTCTTTTTTCTCCCTCTGCCAGCTGAAATGCATGATGGGAAGGTCTCCTGTGTTTTTGGCGGCGTCCAGTGAACAGGAAACATGTCAGGGTCAGACTGCAGAGAGAGCACAAACACTGCGATTCGTTCGCTCTCACTTCAAGAAAACTAACACAACAGCATTTCATTTCTTCTCCTTCACTCCAGAACCCACCGCTGGTTTCTGTCAGCATGTCGACCTGAACTGAATTAAAAGCTGAACGCAGCTTTAAAGATAAGCATTAATTTACAAGGCGCATAAACAGTGCACAAAAGTGCAAGAAAGGAGCATCAAAAATGAACTGTGAGGAGGCAGAAAAGAGAAATGCACCAAAAAACCGACAGGTGAACGGAGTGAGCGCAGGGTGGGCCGTCACAAAGGAAAGGAAGACAAAGACAGGAAGTAAAGCCAGCAGACACGCAGACGGAAGATGCAGGATGCAGCCACGGGTTTAAAGTCTTTGAACACGCACAGATTTTTGGCTCATTAAAGGTTAGACAATGTACTTGAATAAATTAATCTCTTCCTTTCATTTCCAGCTTCCATTTTTAAGCAAACATTTAAAATATATATAAAAAATATCTTAAATGTGGATCATACTGCTTTTAGTTTATTAGGACTCTGCATACAGGACAGAAGCTGGACAACAACAACAATAACAATAAAACATATGCAGGAATTTTACAGCTGCTTTGTTTAACACGTTCTTTCCACCAACTGTAACTCCTTCTTCACTCGTACGTGTGCGCACAGAAATGCTGTGTAAAATAAAGATGATTTAAAAGGACTATCCGGTTGTTAAGTGATGACGTGACGAATCCTACTTCCGGGTCTAAAGTAG
>NW_024582509.1:1460890-1462123 GCF_018398535.1 Haplochromis burtoni
GGAGTTTAGACCCAGACACGGCTAGTGACGTCAGACTGAACGACCGGATAAAACAGAAAAACACTCTTCACTGTGATGTGTCAATAAATGAGAACTTGTTATTAAATGTGTCTCATTTTCAGTAAACGAGACAATGACGTGAGTCAGTTTTTTATTGCTGTCGGTGAACGCAGCCATCGGTGCAGGATACCTGTCAGTGTCACGTTTAGCCATTAGCTCTCAGAGGTGCGAACAGCGCAGCATCATCTGCAAACATGACGACTGTCTGACAGGATGCAGAGCTGCAGCTTCCTTCTGCTTTCTGCATGCAGCGATTCACATTTTTACTTCTGCGATCATCATTTAGTTTTGGACCTCTGAGTCAAGTCCAATAATCCAGACCTGGATGACGGAGAACCTGCACAGACATTTCCCCTCCCAGATGTTTTTGCTTCATCCTCTGAAGGCGTAGTTTCAGACCAGTGACCTGATTTCTGCCTACTGTTCCTCCGTCGAGCATCCTGTGGCGTTCCCGTCGGTAAACCATTACTCTGTGCAGGTTATTTCCCCTCACGGTCTCCAAAGGGGCCCAGCCCACAGGCTGAACCTCGTCTGGCTCTTTGTTCTGAGTGAAGAGCTTTGGAGGGTCATCGATGATGGGACGATCCCCCTCTGAGCGCCGACTGTGAGAACATTTTAATGCGATGATCTTCAGTCACGTTCACATCTTTAAAAAGCTCGCCGTCAATCTGTCTGCCTGTTTGTAGCTGCTGATGATGGTGGTGATGGAACTAGCTCTCATCTTTACACGCTCTCGCTCTGAATACCTGATGTGAGAAATTTTTTTGGGGGGTACAATCTCCTGTCTGTGAGGGTCTCTGGTGTCTGCAGCGTGGGATTATGGGAGGACGATGGGCTGTCAATCATTTAGCGGGCGTAGGTGTGATTTCCCTCTCATGCTGCAGGTTGGTTTTGGATGGAATCTCATTACTGGCCGTGTTTCAGGGTGACTGACAGCAGAATAATGTTTGGGCCCCCAGAGGGCTGCGGCCGGCTAAATGTTAAATGTATGAATGCATGGGAGTCAATGGAGAGATGAAGTGTAGCTGAATATTTTATTCTTCCTGGGAAACAGTCACGGAGTGGAGAGTGTGACCCTGAACACACCATCTGCTGCTGTTTCACTGCCGAACACGCCGTTCACAGAAAGCGCAAATATGGCTGACTGGCAGAGTCACCTGGGGGGAGGGGGGG
>NW_024582509.1:1462616-1463979 GCF_018398535.1 Haplochromis burtoni
GACCCTTTCTCAATTCTCAAGTACGCGAGCACGGACTCGCGATTTGTACAATTGGAACGCCCGCGTACTTGATGATGTCACAGGTCTGGAGGTTTTACTGCCGTCCCCTCTTAATTTAACTGTGAGTAATATGTTATGAAGCTTTAATCACAGCCGAACCGGTTTACTCAGGAACAAATAAAACACTGAAATAAACCAAACATTAACATTTAGAAGTGATCTAAGTGACTTTTATATCATGTTTAACCTCAGTAGTGAAATCTCTATTAATAACAATAGTGTACATGAATATCTTAATAAAAACAAGCAGGTGAGATGTTAGAACGCTTCTATTTTTATTGGAGTGGACACTCAATACAATAGACAGCTGCTGGGGTTTGTTTAACCTGAGTAGCGAAAAGACCGCGGGGGGTTGGAAACGATGTGCCGGGAGTCCGCTGTTCTCGCCGGCTCTAATAATCCTCGACCTCGCTGTCTGCTGTGGAGCCGGCGGGTCACAGACGTCTCCGAAAACGTCGGAGTGCGTTTGGAAATATGTGACATCTTGATAAACTGAGCAGATATTTGAAGTTCACACAGCTGCATTCTCGCTTGAAAAGAACTTAAAAGTTTATTTTGTGACCCAGAAAGAGTAATATGTAAAAGTTTTAGCCCCGCTCGTCCGCCATTGCCGTGTTTGAGTTTTGGACGAAATGCATTCTGGGATATTTAGCTGTACCAAGTCCACACAAGTCACAAGTCATGCTCGATAAAACGGGCGGAGCGAGAACACATCCGGGACTTTTTCGCGTTCTCGGCTTGATGCGTACTTCGAATTGGAGCAGTACTTGGTCTCCGACTGATGACGTATCACGAGTACACGAGAACGCAAGTACGCATATTGAGACAGGCCCCGTGATTCAAACACAGAGGAAGGGGCGGAGCAAACAGAAAGCATGAGTCAAACACAGAGGAAGGGGCGGAGCAGTTTGTTGGATCAGACGAGCCACTCGGAGATGAAACTAATCATATGACTGATGATATAAACAAACACGTTTGTTATCCAACATACGAGCCTCGACTCACTCTCACTGTGTGTGTCTGTCGGTGTGTGTGCGCTGCCCCTGTCAGGAGTTAGAGGTGACGTATTGATCGTCTTGTTCATCATTAGACATCAGACGCTGTGATCGAGGAGACGCTCACTGACTTTACAACTAAATCTCTCCTCTCCCCTTTATCCTCACAAACTGCTCCTCCTCCTCACCTCCTCTTCACCCCTTCGTCTCCTGCAGTACTCGGAGAGTCTTCCTCTCATCTTTGTCTTCATCGTTTCTCCTTTTCTGTCCTCCTTTGCTGTTACGAGGATACAGATTCAGGGGAGACA
>NW_024582509.1:1464905-1470292 GCF_018398535.1 Haplochromis burtoni
CACACACAGAGGGACGTTTCTTTGCTTCATTTTGTGTTTTGCTGTTTGAGTTTTAAGTTTTAACGAGCCGTCTCTCACGGCGGCGAGGGTTTTACCTCCTCTGATGTCACTTCTGCCAGCTGCACACGGAGAGGAAGAATTGGGAATCTGCTGCTGTTGTGGTTGCTGGTTGGTTTTGGTTGGAGGGTTAGGGGATGTTTCCACTGCGTCTTGTCACTTCTGGTCTCACAGGATTGATTTTATTGACCTCGGTTTTCAATTTTCATTTTCCTATTTTGGAAACGTTTGAAGTGTTTGGTTCACTGTAAGCGCATAAAACCATCATACGTACATTAACCTGCTAAGACCCGAACTCTTTCATGGCACCCAATTTTAATTTCTCTTTGCTATTTGGGCTGATTGGGACCTGATGAATGTAAAGACAAAGAATTACCAAATATTTTTTTACCTGATTTTTGTTTCTAAGAAAAATGAGAGCCACATATGAGGACATTCGTATACAATTTTGATAGAACAGTGGCAGCATAATGTCCTTGTAAGTGGACATCAGGCCCTTGTAGAGCAAAATTGAGTATTTTGGTCTAAATAACCCAAAATGTGATGTCCACATATGTGGACGCAGGTCCTGGGAGGTTAAATCTTAGAAATTCAACAAGTTGCTGCACAAATCTATTTTGTTATGGTCAGCTGATAAATCAAAACTTCCATCTTGAATCAGCTGATTTCCAGAACATTTTCTGTTCCAATTTGCATAAAAATACTTTTACAGATGTTTATTGAAAAACTGCCACCTTCACACAGTTGTCACGGTTACATGTCTGAGGCAAAGTTTGAACATAATCTCAAAAACTATTAAAGATCAAAGTGTGAAATTTTCAGTGATCTTTGTTACCATCAAAATAAATCAGGACACAGATGCATAAAAAGATCTCGGATAATTCATGATGAATATGTGTATTTTTAGGGATTTAGATGATATTTGTGTCCTAACTTTCACATTCTGTGGTATTGTTATGTCACTTCCTGTGAAGGTCCTCATCCCTCCTCTCTTCTTAAATTTCCTCTTCTGAATTTTAACAAGAGGCGACTTCATGAAAACAGAACACCTGCCGAGACCCTGCTGACATTTCATTGGTCCATGTGCAGAGCTGGTGTGCGATTGGTCAGAGCCCGTGCTGCTAAACGTTAGTGCTCAGAATATTCCAACATACTACTTCTTACAAAGAACATGGCGCCTGTTCTGGGTGGTAAACGTGTTCATGGACAGCCGAGGAATCAGAGATCCCAGGCTGGTCCAGCTGTTAATAACCTCCTCCTGTGATGAAGAACAGAGGAGGAGGAGCTGTCTGTTTTCATTTACTGTGAACAGAGAGTTGATGGACTCCTCATTATCTCATTTAATTACCTCCTCCTCTGTACAGTCTGAACACTGAGGGGTGTGTGTGTGTGTGAGTGTGTGTGTGTGAGTGTGTGTGTGTGTGTGAGTGTGTGTGTGTGAGTGTGTGTGTGTGTGTGTGAGTGTGTGAGTGATTGACAGCTGACATTAAGTTGTTTAGCAGTAAAATGTCAGAGTCTGAATATTCCTGCTGCTCTGTTTGACCCCGTCTGTCTGCCGTAGGAGGACCTGCAGACTCTTCAGGATAAATCAGATTTCTGTCAGATGACAAACATCAGTCTGTGTTTTTGATCCACGGCAGGTTTCATTCTTCTGCTGATCCAGCTGAAGAGTAGAAACTCATAGTGCAGGGGTGTCCTGCAGGTTGTAGATCTCACCCTGGGTCAACACACCTGAATCACATGATTAGTTCATTACCAGGCCTCTGGAGAACTTCAGGACATGTTGAGGAGGTCATTCATCCATTTAAATCAGCTGTGATGCATCAAGGACACATCTAAACCCTGCAGGACATCGGCCCTCGAGGCCTGGAGTTTGAAACCTGTGTCATAGTGGAAATTGTGGGTTCCTCACTGAGATGAGAAACTTGTGAGTTTCCTTCAGAATTTTTCCGCTGTCGAGAAACGTGACGCTGACTTTACATTAGATTTGAACACAGCTGCGACACATCTGGATTGCGTCTCATCTCCTTGACCTGAATGGACTGAATGTTCACTGCTGTGTGTGTGTGTGTGTGTGTGTTGTAACGGCTGGTACTCAGTTATTGAGCCTGTGATGCCATCTGACACTCAAACACACACGACTCCTTATCAGTGTGCAAATCACACATTCTGTCTCTGACTATAAAAAAGCAATCTGTGTGTGTGTGCACACATTGTGTGTGTGTGCGTGTGCCTGTCTGTGTGTGTGTGTGTGTGTGTGTGTGATAGAGAGTCATAATAGCTGTTAATTAGCTCAATGTTCTAACCAGCCGCAGATGCTAATTAGCAAAAACCTGTCCAGACCATTAGGTGAATATGAAGAGGAAGAAACATCTGACCACACACACACACACACCACACACACACACACACACACACACACACACACACACACACACACACAACACAACACAGAAACATTCGTGTTAAAACAGTTGAGACAGAGATGCACAAATCGTCATTAAACACCTAAAATTAAAGTGAAAATAACAACATTTGAAATGTGATTGCTCGGGAAATAATTCAGCAATTTTACAAAAATAATTAAGAATTAGTGACTCCATAATTTGCTGGATCTTGGTCGATGTTATTTTTGACATTGCCGGACGCTGCTGGATGTTTGTGGATGTTGCTGGATGTGATAAGACACATGTTGACCTGTTGTCTTTGGACTATTTTCCATAAAAATAGCCTTTGTATGATTTGTAAATTATTGCAACCTCATTCTTTTATCTCTTATCCCAATCTGAGTTGATAAGATGTCAAAGAGAAGGAAAAGCCAGAGTCTTGAGATTACATTTAATTGAACAAGCAGAGCAGTTAACGCCACATAAACAAACAGACAGCAGTTGGGCTGAGAATCGATAAGTTTCCATAATGAATCGCTTATGGATTCAGTTCCTTTTCGCTTCCCGTACCAATTCTCACTGGCTCCACTTTCAGCCACCACCATCTCTAAGCAGCATATCAAAGACATTACATTCATGCACATTAATTACATGCTGAGTGATCAAATGTTTGTGCATGTTGGAGGTGTTTCCCTCTTTGCTGTGATCAGTTTTGGGTCATTACTCAAAAATTTAATTATTACAATATTACACAGAACACTTCTTAAAAGTAATGCAGTACGTTACCTAATTACACCCAGGAGAAAGACATTCATTATACTACTCGTTATATTACTTTCATGTTACTCTGTAAAAGGATCTGAAACACACCGTGTCATAATCACCAGTTCACCATCGGAACCTGCAGGCTACAGCGGACACGCGTGATCTTTCTCCAAGTATTTATGTATGAGCATAAAGTCGACAGCACAAATCAAAGATGGAAACCAGCACAAAGAGACTTCTGTAAAGCAGAGATTCTGCTTTACAAACATGAACAGGTAGAAACGGAGGCTGCAGCCTGACTGCTCATCAGTTTCTTACCTCTTGAAATTCAGCAGCAGCTCACGTTATCACGGTGCTGGTCTGGGGTCAGCATTTACTCAGCTTAACGTCACTCTGGGCTCTTGGCTAGCTTAGTGTTAGCATGCTGTCTGTGTAGTTGTTTCTGTTCTGGAGCAGTCGTCACTCTATCGTCTCATCTTTTGTGTAATAAAAATATAACATCCATGTTGATGCTGGAGACTGCGGCGCTATTTTCTTCCACCGACACAGAACTGAAATCAGCTGATTCAGGATCGATAAGCTGGCTCGGTAGGCAGACTAACAACTCCACGGAATTAGACTACCGAGAACCGGCTCTCTACAAGAACTGTTCTCGAGTCCCATCCCTAACAGCAGTCGATGTGTGACAGTGGTTAAATTTAGACTGGTCTTATATAAACTGTGCCTGCAGCCCGACACAGCAGCAGACTACAAGACGACAGCAGGTTCTGGGGTTAGGGTGTGGATGCTGCTCGTTCTGCTGCTGTGTTTTTCTCATGCAGCTTGTTGGGGATCATGTTCTAATTAAAACTGACATAAAGAACATGAATAAAACATGCAGAAAGTGCTGGTACAACACGCTAACAAACGCTCTGACAGCACTTAGTAAACACTCCAAGGACGCATCAACAACAACTGAGATAAATAAACAGGAAGATGAAGAGAGAACAAGACAAGGACACAGTCACAGCTCACTGGGAACACGCTAAGAACATGCAGAGCACTATGTTGCTGCCTGACTGCTTCTCTAGTTTCCAATTACAACAAAAGTCAGAGGTCGAGTGAAGCGGATTCATCAGGCTAATCGCGTGGTGTTGTTTCCTGTTGCTGCTGACCCTTGAGGTCGCAGACAGACTCGGCTTCAGTCTCAGAATCGTCTCTAGAAACAAGCACTCGTTCCTCTGTACGCTCCTTTTAAAACGACACAGGTGACCGCTCTGTTCAGACTGGCCCAAGCTCCCACCAACCTGAACTGAATAAATGATGGATGGATGAATACCTTTGCAGGCTGATGATCAGTGTTTAAGTCTTTGGTTGTACAGTCAGGGTCAGCATATCTGTTGCTCGATGTGTACTAGCAAAGATCACAAAGGTAACAAAGGTATGTCAAAAATGAGCAAAGCTCTATGATACTGAACATGTTTTACAAACAGAAAGCAGCAGAACTGACTCACTGTCCTATTGCGGTGCTTGAATTGTAGAAGCAGCAAACAACAGTAAGCACCTGCAATCAGAGGTGCCAGGTTCAAGAGTCTCCTACTTAAATTGAAACCCTCAGATTAACGTGAAGTTGTGGAGCTTCCTCTGAGCAGCTGGACTCAGGCTGAACAGAATGAAGATCAGACGGCTGACGGTTGGCATTTATTTCTAAGAGAAACGTGAACGTTCAGCAGGTCGTCGGGTAAACGCTGAGCTGTTAGTGAGCTGCTGCTTCTGTCTGTTGACAGTCTGCGGATGCTGGCTGGTTATGATCGAATACACTGACTGACGATTGGTTGCCCCTCTTCTCTGTGACTTAGCCCCTCCTTTATGCTACCTGCCCGCTGCTATTTAATATCCAGCAGCTGTTTCCTATTTAATCTCTGTGAAGCCTTACTGCTTATTAAAGTATATTACTGCCCATAAATCGGGGGTCTCAAACTTAAATGAGCCGGGGGTCACTGTCGTCTCATTGGACAGATACTTTAGTGTTCAAGTAGTACCAAACAAACAAACAAGAAAACACGCACACATATTTCCTAAAATATTTTGCTTGTTTTTATAAGTGCCAAATAGACAAAACTGCAAATGCGAGCACAGATTGAAGCCTGTCGTTGGTCCTCTCTGTCTGTGCACGTGGCAGCTCTTCTGCTTGTGTTT
>NW_024582509.1:1471390-1487134 GCF_018398535.1 Haplochromis burtoni
ATAAATTTACGGTGCGTCCTAATTTGCTGCTCGTAAATATGAACTAGTGTGTGTGTGTGTGTGTGTGTGTGTGTGTGTGTGTGTGTGTGTGTGTGTGTGTGTCAGGTCTTCTCTGCTTATCACATAACAAATTGAAAGCTTAATCTGTGCTGTGTGTAGATTTATGACCTCGATCGCTGGCGAGGAAATACTCAGGGAAACGCAGAAGACGAGGAGGAGGAGGGTGGAGACGGATGGAGCGTGTGTGTCTGAAGATAAGAGCACGATCAGCTGAGACCGCACAGCGATAAGACCGTGTACGAGCAGCCGATCAGAGGTCAGAGGTCGCGCTGACAGACAGAGGTTATCTTCAGACAAACATAAGCAGGACTTCCTGCTGAGAGAGGAGCAGGAAACAAAAATAACTGTGGTAACCATGGCGATAACCACGGCGGTCTTATCGTACCCACGTGGTTTCTGCATTGGCGTTCACATCTCTACGCCACCTGTGTCAGCGGCCAGCAGAGCCGGTGGTCGGAGCGTGACTCGTGTCCCACGCTGGAGTAAACCTGTTAACATCCATGAATCAGCCGCGCGGCGTCCACGGCTTTTTCAGCCGTGTGTTAAATGCGGAGATTTTCCTGTTAACGCTTTATGATACAGCCCAGGACCGAGGGTGCAATTCCTCTCTAATTAAATCTAGTTGTATTTTATTTGAAATTCTAATTTCATTATATTTGCCTTCAAAGGTAGACAGACCTTAAAAATGAGCTAACCACGAGGTTCACAGGAAACAAAGACAGAACGATGCTGTCATGGTAACTTTCTTACATCAGAAACATGTTTGTACTTTTTGAGTAAATTAATCCTCGCGTTTCATATTTTTAAATTTTATTTAAAATTCATTATGGTGACGAGCACGATGGATGTTCTTATTATTCAACTCTGCTTTTATTAAATTATTATGTGACCTCCAGTGATGAAGTCTAATGTCTCTGACAACTGTTCAAACAGAGTTTCAAAAGGTTGCCACAGGTAAGTAAAACACCTGAAAGCTGGCAGCATATTGTTCTTCTGCAAAATTCCTGAGAAATTCTGCACTGCCTAAAATTACTAATGCACGTGTTAAAGTTATTTACACACCATATAAATTTTCACGCAGTATTTCTGTTTCCCGTTCAAAGCAGACTTGTTAATTGTTCTTAATCTAGCGTACTTCCTTTCCAGTATTTGTAGATAACTTATATGTTTAATTACAGGCGATCAGACTCTTGGTCGCCGGCCGACCTTGTTAGGGTAGTGAGGGTTAACATCTAACCTTTATTTTCTCCGTTTGAAGCAGCAGCACGCACCTGAAAAACTAAACCGACAGGAAAAATCTGAACTCCTGCACGTGTATAGAAAACTTACCGTGGTTACTGATGGATGATGCTGTGTGAATCTCTCAGTATCAACCTGCGGTCGAGCCTCGTGTTGAGGCATTTCTTCTTTATGAACTTCATGATTCTAAAACGTTTCCTTGATCTAAAGTCACTTCTCACATCAAACAGCTGAGATGTTCACCTGTTCAGGTGTGCAGTCAGTCTTTCATGCTGATTATTGACTCAAAGTGTAAAAGTGATTTCAGTCGGCGGTGCTGAACTTCGTTTGGAAAAGAAAGCTCAATTTGTTTACAGAACATCTGCTCAGAGTGTGTGTGTGTGTGTGTGTGTGTGTGTGTGTGTGTGTGTGCGTGTGTGTGTGTGTGTGTGTGTGCCACTGTCAGCACTTTGTCCTTCTGTAGGCTCATTAGAGACAAGCTGCAAGGAATGCTGGGTAATCAATACTGCTGAGACCCTTAGAGACCAGACACATCGCCTTAGAGCGAGTTCTGTCTTTTTTGTCCTTCTATGTGTGTGCGTGTTTACAACCCGTTACCGTGGAAACCGCTGTGATGCTGTGGCACTGACCCTCCACACGCACCCGTCCGGACAGCTGGCATCACAGTATTTTGTAAAACTGTAGAAAGCAGAGACGGTGTTTCTGAACATGGGACCTGAGCAGGCCGGTGGGGCTGAGGGGAGGAGACGCTGGCGTTGGGGTTGGAGTGCGGATGCGGCTGTAGTCTCGGCTCTTTGTCTTCTCTCCTTCATCCCTCCGTCTCTCCTGGGAGAGGATGACAGCAGAGGAGGAGAGAGGGAGGGAGTGCTCAGGGTTACAGCTGACAGGATGACAGAGAGCGCGTCCTTTGGATTTACCCACTGTAAGACACACAGACACAAACATCCTGAGCCGGAGTAAATATGTCATCCACCCTCTGAAACATAGGACGCATCTGTGAACTCTGATTGGTCAGCAGCTGTCTGTTAAAACCAAACTCGTCCTAAAGCCAGTAATAAGCTGTGGTTGAACACTTTAAATGTTTTAGTGTGACATCTAAAATATTCACACGTGCTTCAGACAGTTTCATGTTTTGTTCTCCAACATTAAACACGTCCGTGAATCTGTCTTACTAAACAAACCTGGACCAATCAGGAGAAAGCACAGGTAACTTCAGGCATGTTTTATGCATGACACCAGTGATTGGATTAGCGGAACAGGTTTTACTCCGTCACCTTCCAAGGTTCTCTACAACAAACTATCTCAACCTCTGTTTCATAGAGAATGACCTGACATTAAAAGAACGTCAGAGAAACACAAACTGAGTAACTTCAATCACTTTTTGTTTAAAAACACAAACTCATGGATGTACCTGCACTGTACAAAGGGACAGAGACCATTGTTATGCAACTTTTCTTGAATAAAAGCTGTTTAAATGAGACAACAAGAAAAGAAAAATCAGACGAACTAAGTTCAGTTCATTTTTATTTCAAACATTTCAAACGTGCTTTCACAATCATTACAAAATATCATTCCATTATCTGTTTGAAAAGGAGCAGAAGTATTTACTTATTTGTCCCCACCCCCTCAAGTTTGACCTCTCATTCATTTATTTTCTATTTAGTCTTAAATTAAACAAACAACATGTGAAACAAAAGTAAAGCAAAACAAACATACAGAATTCAAAAACAAGAAATAATCAAGCCCCACCCCAGTACAGTTTCTTTCATATGAAAAAGACACAATGTGTAAATTTGCAAATTCACAAGTTATGGAAAAACAAACAAACAAACAAACAAACAAACAAACAAACAAACAAACAAACAAACAAACAAACAAACAAACAAACAAACAAACAAACAAACAAACAAACAAACAAACAAACAAAAAGAACAACAACACCATTACCAGCAACATCTCCGTCCTGGTTTAACCCAGTTTTATGTTTTTACTGTCTTTTATTTCTTCAGTTAGTCTGCTCCAGAATTTAACTCCTGCAACTGAGATAGATTCTTAAAGTTGTTCTAGCACTTTGCATTTTTAAATTCCACTTCCCTCTTAAGTTATACCCACCGTCTCTTTCTATGAACAATTTACAGATTTCTTTTGGAAGCAATTTATTTCTTACTTTATACATTATTTGTGCAGTTTTAAGCTTCACCAACTCTTGGAATTTAAAAGCTTGCATTTTGACAAAGAGTGCATTTGTATGGTCCCTGTACCCACATTATTATTAATCTGATGGCCCTTTTCTGTATTCTAGTTACTGTTTGTGTGTTACTCTTGTATGTTTCCCCAGACCTCGACACAGTAGCTCATATACAGCAGTAGTAAAGCACAGTATAACATGTGCAGGGCTTTCTGATCCAACATGTGCTTTGCGTTCCCCACGACGGCCCCGTGCCAGTTTCCCCCGAGCATCAGTGCTGTGTGGCTTCCAGCTCGTGGTCAATGATCACACCAAGATATTTCATTTCATTGACTCTTTCTAAATATACATTGTCAACACATATTACTGCTTTGATGTTTTTCTTTTGGTTTCCAAACAACATAAATCTGGTTTTATCGAGATTCAATGATAATTTATTTATATCAAACCACTTCTTTAATATCGTTAATTCCTGTGTGATCTTCCCCAAAACCTGTGGCAACTCCCCACCTGAACACAATATATTTGTGTCATCTGCAAATATTACAACCTTTAAAATCTGCGATACTCTGCAGACATCATTTAAGTACATAATAAACATTTTTGGACCCAGTACTGAACCTTGAGGTACTCCACAAGCTATATCCATCAAATTAGATTTATATTCATTTATTTGTACATATTGTTGCCTATTCCCTACATAGATTTTTACCCAGTCCAAAACCACTCCCCTACCCACACCTTTCCAGTTTGTTATTAGAATTTCATGATTAACAGCATCAAACGCCTTTAGATGTAAGAAAACGAGTGCGTACCTCTTATTGTCCACACGTTCTGTTATCTCTTCCATTAAATCTATCAGTGCCAAAGCTGTTGACCTGTTGCTTCTGAACCCAAACTCACTATCCGTCAGTAATTCATATTTTTCCACAAAACTGTCAAATCTTTTTATGAAGAGTTTTTCCAGTATCTTAGAGAACTGGGATAGTATTGACACTGGTCTATAGTTTGTAAAGTGATGCCTTTCACTGGTTTTCTAAATGGGAGTAACTTTAGCAAAACCGCTGTTTGAAACGACAAGTTGAATATATATTTTAATGGTTTTACAACACCATCAATCTTTACTGTTAGCATATAAATATCATTCCAGTCTGTACTGGTTTTGTTCTCTATGTCATGAATCTCTTTCTCTTCCACTGCTCTTAAAAACATTGAGCTTCTGTTGCTTCAGTATTTTCACCAGTGTCCCATCAACCTTTATTTCTTCTGCCAGTTTTGGCCCCATGTTTACAAAGAATTCATTAAAGCCATTTACCATCTCTTCCATGTTATTAATACTTCTTGTCCCTCTATAAAGTACCCAGGGTAATTGTTATTCCCTGATTCATCTTTGATTATACTGTTTAATACATTCCAGATATCTCTTGTGTTATCTTTATTGTGTTCTAACCTTTTAATGTAATACTCTCTTTTACAGGATCTCATTATATTAGTTCATTTATTTTTGTGAGTTTTATACTTCCTTTCAGTTTCTATTGTTCTCTTTTTTATGAATTCTCGATACAGGGTATTCTTTGTTTTGCTGGCATTTTGTAGTCCTTTAACGTCTTCTCTGTTCTTATTCTTTTGTAAATAATCTTATGTCCATCGTTGTTCACTTTATAATGGCAATTATAAGATGCAAAGACTGGTAAATGGTCACTTATATCATTGACTAATAGCCCACTTTTTATATTTTCTTCTATTATATTTGTAAATATATTATCTAATAGAGTCGTGCAGTGAGATGTTATTCTGGTCGGTCTTGTTATCAGTGGAAATAAACCGATGCTGTACATGGAGTCAATAAATTCTGCTCTACTCTTATTATGAGTCAATATTAAAGTCCCCACAGATAAACACTCTTTTCTGCTTTATATTTGTAAATAAGTCCTCCATATTATCCTTGAATATCTCAATCTTAGATCCTGGTGTTCTGTAAATACAACTGACAATTAGGTTTTTCCTTTTTTCCATACACTGTTATCAATAACAGTCGTCGTTCTTCCCATTCTTTCGTACTTTAGGTTTTTATCAATGTAAAGTGCCACCCCACCTCCTTTCTTGTTGATCCTGTCTACATGAAGGAATTCATATCCATTTATTTTAAAGTCTTCTTCTTTTTCAGGAGTTATCCAGGTCTCTGATATGGGTGAGGGTTATAAAGCCTACCCTAACCCCATCACCTTGAATGGCTGTTTAAACTGTGTTATGTTTTCTTTGATGGATTGAAAGTTTGCATATAAGCTTTGACTCTTAAAGTGAACCGTTGTTAAACCCTTTTCTACCTTGATTTTCTTTTTAAGTTGCTCGTTTGTATAATAATTGCATTCATTTTTCTTATTGTTAAAGAAATTACAATCAGGATCTGTGTTGCTGTCATACACCAATGTCCTATTGTCAATATCTATGAGTTGTTAGTTGAAAACTGTCAGACATCTGCGTTGGTTGTGCACTTGGACGGTCCCGTCATATTTAGCACTGCTTTGCATTCTGACTTATCAGTTTTATCTTTGTAGGTGTGTCGTCTCATTGATGACTAGAACCTGCTCTGGTCTTCCATTTAACTCAATGAATATTTTACAGTCTGACGTCCAAGTTCACTGTATTTTCTTCTGTTTTCTTAATATCCTTGCTTGTCTTGCAGTGTCAGCATTTTTCTTGATTAGGTGTTTGTTTAAATAAACATTTGTACGCTTTCTTCCTCGCTTGAGCAGTTCTTTTTTCTGTTTTCTATTTACAAAACGTATGATAATGGCAGGTATTTGATTTTTGTTTTTCCTTGGGAGAGGATGGCATCCCTCAATATTTTTACTGTCCATTTCGATACCCTTGCTTTTGAAGATGCCGTTACCTGCTCTTCCAAAGAGCGTAGCTCTTGCTCGGGTGGCTCCCCTCTCTCTGACGCTGCTACCCGTGCATGTCTGATGCTTGGTTTCCAGTCCCGTCACTATCACATCATTTACTCTTGAATATTGTTTGACAGTCTAGGATCGCCCCTGGATTCGGTGCTCATATAATTAAACCTCTCTTGAATACTCAAACCTTTATTGTAGAAGTAAAATGTTGATCAAACAGCGTGCACTCCAAACAGCTCCAGCCTTTTGATCTTAACCTGTGAGATGGTTTCCAGTAGAGCATTCCTCCTCCCAGCTTCACATTTGTGTACAGCAGATCATCCAGTTTGATCTTAGTGTGTGTGTGTGTGTCTATTACTGGTTAATAGATATGCAATCAGCCCTGATCACACCTCATCTGTGTGTTTGCAGGTTTTTCCTCAAGTTTTTTCTGAAGTGTAACCAGAACTGCCTGAAAAATGCAGGAAACCCACGAGACATGAGGCGATTTCAGGTAAAGCACACACACACACACACACACACACACACACACGCACGCACGCACGCCGCACACACACACACACACACACACACACACACACACACACACACACAAATAATTCATTTCCCTAAAGGGCAGGACATGGCTGTGGATGATCCCATAATGCATTGCAGCAGGGCAGCCCAAGGCTTATTGCTTTGGAGATAAAATATGAGAGGTCATCAGAGACGTCTGTCTGTCCATCCTTCCAATTATTTGTGTTCAGCATCTGTTTGGTGTCTGAATGAAGTGTTAAATGATTAAATTCAAGCTTCCTGTCAAAAGCAGTAACATGGTAGTAAGTGTCAGTCACAATCACGCCAGTACAGACAGGATAATTCGACGTTCACTCATCAATAATGAAACTTTAAAAATAAATAATCCTTTGATGAGTAGAACTGGTGGAGAACAAAGAACCTGATGTTGCAGAGGAACACTCGTTCATGAGAATGAGAGTTTGTTCCTAACGATCGCTGCTGGATCAGAGTCGGCCTGTCCATGTCTGATGCTGGTAAGAGAAAGAAACCAGAAGCTTCTCAAACATGAAGCCCCACCAAACAAAATCTCCCACCCGGAGCTGCCTGAAAGCATCAGAAGCTCCAGATGTTGAGGGTATCTGCAGATGTTTATCACCACGGCTACCACAATAGAGTTTTAAAAGACGTGAGGGCGTAATAGCCCACGTAAGCTGCATTTATCAGTGGTGCTTCAGAGCATCAAATCATAAAACCTTTCTGTAGTAGAAATGTGCTCCACACTGTGGGGTCTGAGCCGTCAGCCTGAGCACTAAACCAACACACAGTAGAATGTGTCATTGATGTGTTTTTATTACATTGATCCTCAAAGTCTTTGCAATCAGGGAACAAAGAAAATAATCATGAAATCTAAATACTTGCACTAAAAGACAGACGGTCATAGCAGTTATTTATTATTATTATTATTATTATTATTATTATTATTATTATTATTATTATTATTATTATTATTATTTTCTTTTCCCACTATTTTATAGCGATACTTATGTGTGTGTGGGGTCTTTGCATGTTGTGTGTGTTATAATATTGATTTGATTTGATGTTGGTATGTTTGAAAGCGTAGCTGCGTGTCCGTGCAGACACTCAGTAAAAGAAAAGATCAAAATGCTGCTCTGGATTTACAGCAGCATAAAAATGTTTACGTTTCATTCACGATCTCAGTAAATATAAAGGAGGCAGTAAAGCTGCTGTGACCCTCTGTGTTGCGTCTCAGGGAGAGCCTGCTGACCCCGAGCGCCTTCATGAAGCTCAGATTAACTGAGTGCGCAAATACATACGCCCCACATTAAACACCCTCAACCACGAGAGCTTCATTCATCAGACACTTAACAACGAGCACCGCTTATCAGGAAGAAGAGCCCCATGATTGATCCTCATTATTGATCAGACCCATCGTACCGTTATGGTCCAAAAGAGCAGCTGAAGCCAGCAGGAGGTGGGAGGAGAGAGGAGGAGCCATAAAACATAAACACATATTTGAAAAAAAACGAATACGTTCAAATCTGCAGAAAGTAAACAAAAACTTTGATGTTCTTATGTAAGGAAAACATGGAATGAGCTGACAGCATGCGATTTATGTGATGAACATGTTTCTAAAAAGTTGCTGCATTACGTCAAACACATCAACACGTTGATGAGTCCGTCGATGTCTGCAGCACCAACAGCTGATGAAAATGAAAGAAAACAAACTTCTGCGACCTGTCGCTCGGAGGAAAGTCAGTACAGCCATAAGAAATGTCAGGTTCACATAGCGTCTCCTTCATCGCGCTGTTACCTGTTCACTGCCAATCACAGGAACCCAGAAACAACAAGACAACACCAGCAGCCTGTTGTCGGTTACACCAGCTCGGTCTGTGGGACCAAGAGCTTCAAACCTGCAGTTCCTCTGACATCCAGCAGAGGCAGCAGTCAGTCAGTACATGTACATGGCTGATACACAAACCGGCCATTACTCAGTAAGCAAGCGCGCTAGTTCCTACCTCGTAAGTTCACGAGGAAGTCCAGAAGAATGCTGCGTTCGGAACAACAGGATGAAAATATCTGTTAGTGTTAACTCAGAGTCAGCACATTTTTACACCAGAGAATAAAGACGGGCCAAAGATTGATTTCCAAATATACTGGCAGCTCTCCAGTGAGACATTAAAGTTAAATACAACGATGCAGTTATAAAGCTGAACTTTAATCAAAGTAACTTGCTCAGGAACAAATAAAACACTGAAATAAGCCAAACATGAACCATGGATCATCAAAGTGAATTTCATCTCATGCTTAATTTCCACTGGGTGGCGAAAGCGAGTGCCGTGATTCAGGCGTTTCTCACGAGCCTCGACCTCCCGGTCAGCTGACATCTCTGAAAATGTTGGAGCACTTTTGTAAACGGGCAATGTCTCGATAAACGATATTTAACTTTACACGTCTACATCTTTAAACATCTTTAAAGTTGTGATACAGAAAAAGTAATATTTCAAACTTTACTTAGAGTCTTTGCCACGCTCATCCACTGTTGCCACTTTCCCTCTGGGCTTAATAAAGTCTCTCTGATTTTCAGTTTTAGACGAAATGCATTCTGGGATACTTGGCCTCAACAAGCCCAGACAAGTACACACGAGAACATGCAAGTATGCATATTGAGAAACAACCTCTGGTTGGGTCTCTATAGATTATTTCCCCCCTCGTAACAGCTGCAGGGGGGAAGATGTTTTATAACTTGGCCTCTTCGACTGACAGGTGGGTTTAGCTGCGAACTGTCTGCTAATATGGCTGCTGTGAGGTTATCGTAGTAACAGGGTATCCAAGGAGTCTGAGAAGCCTGCTAATGTTTAAGCTTCAAAGCCTCAGAAAGCTCTGCAGCTTCATCCCACAGATGTGTTTTTACAGGAAGGAGATGCCCTACACCTACTGTCCACCTGACCAGCCAATCAGCTTGCACAGCAGGTGATGTTCACTCAGGAAGAAAGAAACAAGCTTTATTGATAACACACACAATCATACGGAGAAATGTGTCATGTCCGAGCTGCAGACGTAGGGCTTGGTGTTTGGCACGGGGGGCCTACCCAGGACCTTGACTGGATGCTGGGATGGAATTGAACTTGCAGCTTCCACTCCAAAGGTGTGTGGTCTTATCACTACACTATCCAGCTGCCACAGATTTTACTCACGAAGCTTCGCTGCTGCTGAAAGAGAGGAGACGTGTCATTCGAGGAAACTGCCTCTCTCCTCCGTCTGCTCGTTGTCTCACAGCTTCACGCACACACACACACACACAGTAACACACACACTCGCCGCCACGCTGCGCTGGCCACGCTGACAGGATGTTAAGTCCACTTAAAGCAGCGGGGCAGGGGGAGGGGGAGACGGGCCAAGCGAGCTGCAGGAGGAGAGAGAGGAGGACGGAGACAGGTGAAGTCAGGTGTGTACTCGTGTGTGGTTGTCGTGGTGACAGCAGGGTGAAGGATGTGCTGGTTAGCCACTGTGGCGACAGAGGACACTTCTACTCGCTCTCAGCGTGACCTTCTGCTCCGTCGCCATGGATCAACGGCAACAACCTCGCCACGGCAACCAGCCACAGATGATGAATGGCCACAACCTGGCACCTGGCAGTGACATCATAAAGAAGGCGGGTTCATTCAGACAATGAACCTTTTTACGTTTGTCACATCATTTTATTTCCTGTGTTCAAACACTTTATACTCATCCTGTTTGCGGCTCGTTTAGAGTGTTCCACAAACTTTCATCAGGTCAGAGGTCAAAGAAATATCAAAGCATAGAGTTTACAGTTTGTTGCCTCCTCATTATGAAATCTTAATTTTGTTTTAGAAGCCTTTAATTAAAGAGGAAATAATGTCTGACGGTGACATCATCAGTGTGACTAGTGTTGGGAAGGTTACTTTCAAAATGTATTCCACTACAGATTACAGATTACATGCCCCAAAATGTATTTTGTAACGTATTCCATTACGTTACTCAGTGAGAGAAACATATTCTGAATAGTTTGGATTACTTAATATATTATCATGCTGTTTACAGCTACATCCT
This sequence comes from Haplochromis burtoni, assembly GCF_018398535.1. Taxonomy (NCBI): domain Eukaryota; kingdom Metazoa; phylum Chordata; class Actinopteri; order Cichliformes; family Cichlidae; genus Haplochromis; species Haplochromis burtoni. The sequence goes on from NW_024582509.1 coordinate 1,482,365, forward strand.
ATTGCTGTGTGATTTATTACTATTACTGAAGGTTACTCTCCACACCAACGCCAGCTAGATGTTTAAATCTTAATATAAATGAGTAACAGCAGGTGGACATTAGGTAAAGCTGCACTTTTTCCTGTGATCTCGTATAGAAAACTATTCCTCGCGTATATAAAACAGGTCCGCGGCTCCGAACCGTAGTAAAGGGACCTCTGGCTAATACGTCGGGCTCGTAGCTGAAAACTAGCTTTACTTTGTTGTCTGGGTCAAGTTTTAGACAGAGAGAGGCGTTGAAAGGCTGCTGCAACAGAGCTTATTGTTTCAGAGGAAAACATGAACACAGCGTAGTCGAGTCTTAACAGCTTACTCACAGCTGGGCTCGTCAAAAATATTTCTTCACGTCATTATGAGCCGTGAGATTGAGACTCGTGCATTTGAGCCTCTTAATGCGTGTTTTGTTTGGGTTTTCACCGGCGTGGAAACCAAAAATAGAGAGAGCATAGCCTAACATGTAACTGTAACTGAATACAGTTACTCATATTTTGTATTTTAAATACATAACGGCGGTGCATGTACTCCGTTACTCCCCAACACTGAGTGTTCCTGCTGTCATGATTAAATGTTTTTGGCTGTGTCTCTGCAGGTGGTTGTGTCAACGACGGTGAATGTGGATGGTCACGTTCTCGCCGTCTCCGACAACATGTTCGTGCACAACAACTCCAAACATGGCCGCCGGGCGCGGAGACTGGACCCGTCTGAGGGTACGCTTCTTTTTAACTCTTTTTTGCACCCCTCACTCAGATAGTGGAGCTGATGAACAAGTGCCAACCTTTCATCCAAACATGGCGACAGGCTGGGCGTGCTCAAAGGAGAACTTCCTGTCAGAGTTTCAGAGTCCACCAATCACAGTCAGCTCCTGTACTGAGAGCTCTGTCACTGGTCTGACTGGTGTAGGAGATCCGACAGTTGGAGAGAGACGAGTGTAATTTGCTCTTTGCAGAGAAATCAGCCTAGTGGATTGTGGGTAGGAAGACCAGACGCTTCAGGGTCCCCAGAGAGGACAGTGTGTGTCTATGCGTGCATGTGTGTGACTGAGTGTCTTTTCGCGGGCCGTTCAACCTCTTTAATTGCCCTCCTAATTAAAGACAGTTACCATGGAAACCACCCCTCCCAGTCAAAGCGAGGGGATGTCCCGTGGGCTTGAGCTCTCGCTCATTTTCAGCTCTGCGCTTGGTTATTTCTGCACACTTACCTCCGTGCCGTGAACGCTTTCAAACCTGCGAGTTCACCCAGCCACCCACTCCACCTCATATCCACCGTCTCACACAGGAAGTCGCCGTCCATGCACCATGTTCTCCACGTCTAAAATAAAACACCGCCGGAGTTCACTCATTGTGTTGCTCTACGAACAGACGTGTGTTTAAATATTAGATCGGTTTCCTGAGAATGCAGCGGAAACTCAGGACCAGGTGGACTCGACTGCAGATGAGTGAAACGCACGCGTGTTAGAAACACTCATCCGTGATGACAGAACAGCCCGGCCACAGTGTGTGACTCTCAGGGTGTGATGGTCAGTAACGTTTGGGTCACTTTATAACAGATTTATTTTTCTATTTCTAAAACATGAAGCGACAGCGCAGGAGCGTCACAGAAAGTCTGCACCTGACGCCAGCTCACAGAATCGCATCGAATAGAATCGAATAGAATCGAATAGAATCGAATAGAATCGAATAGAATAGAATAGAGGTCAGGTGCTATAATGCCATTTCAAGTCATCAAGTGATGAGATTAGCTGCCCTACCTCTCTCTCTCTCTCACACACACACACACACACACTAGAACGCACTTAACGGCTGACACTCACTCCCTTTTCAATTATATATATTAGAGCGGTTGGGGAGAGTATTCATTCCGGGCTTTGTATGATATATATATATGGAGAATGGATTATAGAGTGGGTGTTGTGGTGGGGTTGTGGTGGTGGGGGGTTGTGGGTGTGGTTTGTTCCTTTGGTCCTAAGTGTGGGGTTGGGTGTGTGGTGTGTGTGTTAATTGGAGTTGACTAAGCCTAAGGGTTAAACCCACGACCCAAATATATATAAAAATGTTGTGTTTTTTTGTTGGTGTGTTGGTTGTTGTTTGGTTTGGGGTGTTGGTTGTGTGTGTGTGTGTGTGTGTGTGTGTGACCTTCAGTTCTGTAGTAATGTAGCTCAATCTTTCTCAACCTGTGGGCCTGGACCCCTCGGAGAGGTCATGAAAGAGACTGAGTGTTCACAGACAGGCCCGCAGCGCTGGTTTAAAATGTGGATGTTTTGATGCAGGATGTTGAAATAATGTGTGCGAAGGCTGCTTTTCAGGAGTTGAAATGTAGTTTCTCTTCTCTGATTGGCTGTGGCTCACACTGGGATTCCTAATAAAAGCCAATCAGGGCTCCAGGCCTCTGCTTTCTGAGTATCTGTGGTTCATTTGTGCTATAACGTTTTAACATGGAGCTCTGTGGCAGTGATTCCCTGCTGGAACCTCTGCTGGACACTAGAAGAACTGCAGCTTCAGTTAATGAGACGCTAACACTTCTGTCTCTCTCTCTCTCCCTCTGTGTCTCTTGGTGTCTCTCGTCCAGCAGCCACTCCCTGCATTAAAGCCATCAGTCCCAGCGAGGGGTGGACGACGGGCGGCGCCACCGTCATCCTCATTGGCGACAACTTCTTTGATGGCCTTCAGGTCGTCTTTGGCACCATGTTGGTGTGGAGCGAGGTAATACCCATCTGATCAGTTGGATAATTGACCGATGTAGCAAACAAGGTGTATTGTGTGTGTCAATACAACAACGATGACTCTTATTATTTCTCTCTCCAGCTGATAACCCCTCACGCTATCCGAGTCCAGACTCCGCCCCGGCACATCCCCGGAGTCGTCGAGGTCACGCTGTCCTACAAGTCCAAACAGTTCTGTAAAGGAGCGCCGGGACGCTTCGTCTATACAGGTAAGGACAGCTCCTGATCATCTGATTGGATAACACCACATTTTACCAGTGTCCTCTAGCAGGAGGCACCAGGTGGGATATTTGGACACCTTTTTAAAACAAAGCTTTATTTCCAGACTTAAAGAATGTTCTTTTAGACTCAAACACGCAGAAATCACGAAGAAGAAAATGAAGCTTATGTATAAGTTAAATAAGGAAGATCTGTGGTCTCACATTTTCTATTTTTATTATTTGGCGGTCATCTAATTTTGGCTGTATTTTTCCAGTCCAATTTTATTTATAAAGCACTCTAACATAGCCAGCACAGTGCTGTTCAGAAAATAAGTGAAAAAAAAAGAATAACAGAAAACAGCAAAAATAAATAAATAAACCACGTAATACATAGAAATTAAAACAGCCCCATATTAAACAAGAAAACAAGATAAAACAGCATAGAATCAACTAAAACCAACATCTCACGGGGTGTCAAAGGTCAGGGTCAAGAGGTGGTTCTCAGGAGTGACTTAGAAACAGGCAGAGGAGAGGCCTGTCTGCCACGATGGGCCAGTCTAACCACAAAACAACCCTGACTTCAGACAGCACTCACATGAGTCAGTAATAAGTTTTAAATAAATTCTGATGGTCAAACATCTGAACCGCTGCAGGTGCAGGTAACATCTGTCTGGCAGCTGTCATTAATACTGCTCCAGCTTTCTTTCTCTATTTGTTGTCAGACTGGAGAACATTTCTTCTCTCCATGTGTCCTTATATCCTCCTCTCCTCTCTCTTTATGTTTCTTTTATCTCCGTTCATGCTGCATTGCAGTAATTATACACATTCAAATCCCATTAACCCGAAACATCTCTGGACCTTTACGTTAATGACCTCACACTGACACTCACTTATGCGAGTCACATGTTCACACAGCAGCTGCTTTCATACCCCAGCAGATCAGAGGGATCCACCACCTCCACCCTACGCTGCCTGCTTTGCACTGGGGGAAAGAAAACAGGAAGTGATGTTGAATAATACAGACCTCCTCCTCAGGTAGCAGGTCTCAGTCAAGTTTTTCTGCATGAGGCAGATCAACACATAAATGAGAAGCGCTGGCACAAGATCTAATATCATATTTAACTTGAATAAATGTAATTTAAATTTAATATTTCTCAGACTGAAGTTTTTCCATAAAATTCGATCAGATTAGGGTTTTCATGTCACAGAGTACATGGGTAACCTTTCAGTTGGAGCTACTGAACATTTGGCCTAGTTTCCTGTATTCATAATTAAAATCAATTTATAAAAATAATTTTCTTAAGTATTTAAATTATAAATAAATTATGAATAAATAAGATGGTAGTGCAAAAAGCAACCAGCTAATCGTTGAGCTGTTAAAGGAATGTCGTGAATAATGTGAGTATTTACTAAAGGAGCAAGTACCATAATGTTGGGGGATTACCTAACATTGCCCTTCCTCAGTGGGTGAAATCATTTAAAACGATGACACACGAACATAGACGTACAGCTTATCTTTATCACATGCACGGCTGGATGTACGTGTGAAGTACGTGAGTAAAGTAGAGCAGATCAATGGTGGAAACCCCGCCGATGCACATAAACGACACCACTCCGCTCGTTATGGTTTCTCTCTGTGGTAATGTGTGCGCTCAGGCAGACACACGGCTTCAGCAGTCATGCAATTTCCATGAGTATCGATCTCAAAGTATTGATCGCTCCAACGCCTCCTGTCTGACCCGCCTTCAGATTTTCACTTCCTCAACACCCTCACATACACACAGTGACACACACACAGTGACACACACACAC
>NW_024582509.1:1487276-1494688 GCF_018398535.1 Haplochromis burtoni
ACACACACACACACACACACACACACACACACACACACACACACACACACACACACACACACACACACACACACAGAGCGAACCCTGCTGGTCAGACCTGAGTGCGAGGGAATTGCAGCGCCTCAGTCTACACGTGTCGATCGCTCCGAGCTTCTCGTCTTATCTGAATCGACGTCCTGTTCTGCAAACACTGCAGCCTGAACTGTCTGACAGTAAAACTCACTTATTAAAGTCAATGAATACAAACAAAATAAATCAGGACTGTTGTTTCACAGTAAAACACGTCATTCGTGCAGCTGAGCCGCAACAGTGCCAACATTTCTTCAGGTTCAGTTTATCATCGAGATGAACGTCTCCTCATCCAAATGAATGAGCTGTGTCAGGCAGACAGAAGCACCAAAAACAAATAAAGCTGTGCTGATGTTTGACAGGTGTACACACCTGACAGGAGCATAAAACGCTGCCAGCCTGCGCACGATTACTGACGACTCACTCAGCGCTGAGGGCGGAGCCGAAGCGTCTCCTCAGATAGCCGGGACTGACAGATCCACGCTCGGTGTCATGTCTGATCAATTCAAAGCCATCAAATCTTTATTAGCAGCCAATATAAACAGCAGATCAGTTCAGCAGTTACCACGGGGACGCTCCATCACAACTTATCGATTGGATGGTTTCACTGTCTGCCGGTGTGCCTGATTAGAGCGCTTGATTTCAGACAATTAGCCAATCAGATAAAGACTTTAGTGACAGCTGGTTTGTTCAGGTGTTCCAGAGTTTATTAAACTGCAGTGAAACATGAAGATATGAATAAAGACAGAAAACATGAATCAAGAGCATCGTTCATTCGTGACATCAGCGTTTTTAGCAGCTCAGGTGTCTCAGGGACTCTGGGCTGAATGTGGAGTCATGGTCACGTGACCTATAGCTGTCAAGGTAAAAGCCTCATACGAATGAAATACAACACATAAGAATAAAACAGTCACGTCAACACAAACACGCAATAACAGGTCATTAAAAACAGCCACACAGCATCACCACCAGCCCCGCTGCACGGCTGCACGTGCCGTCCAAACGTGGCGTCCTGAACAGTCGCTGATCCGCCAGCTAAAGAGGAAAACGCTGCCAGGTTCAGGTGGTCTCTTCTTCTCATCGTGGTAACTCTGCTCTGACATCTTTTACCTGATGATCAGGTGTTACTGCTCTGCTGGGTGTGTTTGAAATTGCATGTGGACACGTGTCCTTAAAGACGCAGCGAGGATGCATTCAGGTTTGATCCAGGAGGAATCGGACCGACTGCAGGTGGAAGAAACACAGGTGACAGTAAAGTGTGTAACAGTCAACAACACAAGGTCACAGCCACTCGCACAACTATAGATAACACAGACATCTGGAGAGCTAACACACTCTTATAACTGCTGCCTGTCACGCCCTGTGAGCCTTCAAGGACTGAACACACACACACACAAACACACACACAGTTTGATGTATAGGAGAGTCGGTCTAAAGCTTGTTAAATGCAGCTGAACCAAGACGGGATTATGATTCATGCACTTCACACACACACACACACACACACACACTCTGAGTCCTGGCTGTGCTCGGCTGCGTTCACTGACGCTCTGATTTATCACCTCCCAACCAGTTTAAACTGTAAATGATGTTAGAGGAGAGAGGAGGGGAGGGGAAAACAAAAAATGAACAAGTCTGATGGATTCGGCGTGTCTGAGGGTTGCAGATTCGCCGCGATGTGCACGGCTGCAGTTATTACACCTGACAAAGAGCAGCATAAATTATCGGTTCAAACTGAAGTGTGTGGTTTCCCGTCAGCGTGACAACGACGCCTCCGTGTGTTTCCTCCCGTCGGTCAGTACAGACGTTCTAATCCAATCGGCCCGTAAACTTTCTGGAGTATTTTCATTGACATTTATTTTTTCCTTTGTTCTCTCTGTGCACGACTTACATGTTTAATCCAGAAATAATCTAAAATGCTCACATTTAATCTGCGAGTAATGCGAGAGGAGTGTCTCACGTCTTATCCACGGCAGTCTGAGCAGCTGACAGTTTCACGTTTTTGGACTTGAAGACTTTAAAAAGTTTAACTAGTGAACAAATGTGACGATATTAATGTTGTGAGGTGTCTAATGAAAAGACCTGCTCCCTCCTCAGCGCTGAATGAGCCTACCATCGATTACGGCTTCCAGAGGTTACAGAAGGTCATCCCCCGCCACCCCGGAGACCCGGAGAGACTGCCGAAGGTAGGACGCGCTCAGACACACAATCGTTTTATACAAACACACAGAATAAGTGATTATTGTCGCTGTGTTTTTTCCATCAGTCTGCGTTCTGGTTGGCTGCTCAGAGTCCTGATAATCATCAGCTGCATCCACCGATTCTGCTGTTTAACTTGTTTTTGTGTGTCCACTCAGACCGACTCGCAGCTTCTAACACACACACAGTTTTCATCAAACCTGTAGTTTGGACACCAGTATCTGTTCAAAGCTTTCACATTTGTCCTGGTTTGGCTGAATTTGGTTCACATGAACCGCGTTACCACACGTGTGATGCTCCAGAGAAAAGGCTGACGGTAAATTCAGCTGGACAGTGAACGATCTGTAATGAAGCAGGAACCTTCACATTCCCCTTCTGTGGGTTAATTATCACCCGGGGGGGTGAAAAGCGGTGCAAAGGTTAACATGATCCAACGCCCTCAGGGTGAATGAATCTGGAGGACAGTCCGCTGGCTCCAGTCAGAACCAGCAAAGAGTCCAGCGCTTGTCTGTTGAAGAAGGAAGCTGCTTCCATGATGTTCTCCTTGTATGCTACCACTCCTGTTCATTGTTGTGAGGATGTTGTTTAGTTTCCAGTTCACAGCTTTTCGATCAGCCTCTGAAAATCGTCCCACATTTCTCATCGGTGGAGGCCAAAGTTTTTCTTTTTAAGCTCACACTTTCACATCTTTTACCCATTTTAGATTTGATGGGTTCAAACAATCAAAGCAAAGAGACAGAATCAGTTTTCCCTTTAGGGTGGACATTTAAAAACTGCTGTGCTGCTTCAGGTCAACAGTTCAGTGTGTGTGTGTATGTGTGTGTGTTTCAATAATAACTCGTAAAGCAGGTTTGGGATCGTCAGGCTGTCCTGATCCTGGATTAGCTGTCCAGTTTAGAAGAACCAGGATAAGATGTTTATATATATCAGGCCTAATCTGGATGCTCCAGATTCGGACCAGAAGCAGGATGCTGATGTAAATTATCCGACACTTCTATTCACCCCCTCGTTTAATGAACAACCTTGCAGTAGTTGAAAGAGAATTTCTCTAGTGTGCTTTCAGCCTCCAGCTGCTCTGATGTGAGCTGACATGCTGTTAGCTCCATAATGAAAACCACATCTTTAATAATTCATCTGTAATGGTTTTATTCAATTACCCACGCTGCCTTGTGCTCAGCGTGCAGCCGAGTGACTGTTGACCACAGAAACGCTAATAACTGGAAATAATCCCGACTGTTTCGGGGGGCTGACTGCGACGTCTGAGTCGGGCTTACGTGTGACGGGTTGTGCACTCATGACATCACACAGGTCAACACAGGTCAACACAGGTCAACACAGGTCAACACAGGTCCCCTGTGTTGCAAACCTGGACCATGTTCTGGCGAAGCACACACGGTAACACCGAGGCAGAGCTGATCTCCCTGTGTGTGTTCAAACAGCGGTGCCTTGTGAACACTTGGTGCTACCTCGATACACAAATATACCTGCGACAAAGTTACAATGATTTAAAAGCAGTTATAAAAAGGGCCCGCGACCCAACCCTCTCTGTAGGCGCTGAAGCCGCCACATGCTCGGCTGAAGGACAAGCGATACTAAACTACTAAGTATGAAGAACAGAAATCGAATGTGTGGTCAAACGTGCAGATGTATTCTGCTAGTGGTTTCTTCCTTCCCGCTGTCACCAAGTGCTTGCTCATAGGGGGTCATATGATTGTTGGGTTTCTCTGTATGATTGTAGAGTCTTTACCCTACAATATACAATACCCTACCCTTCAACACCATCCTTCCAGACCATCTCCGAGGCAAGCTTTCCCAGATGAATGTGCCTGATCCCATCTGCCGGTGGATCACTGACTTCCTGACGGACAGGAAGCAGCATGTGAGGCTGGGAAAGAATGTCTCGGACTCCCGGACCATCAGCACCGGCTCCCCTCAGGGCTGTGTTCTTTCTCCTCTGCTCTTCTCCCTGTACACCAACTGCTGCACCTCCACCCACCAGTCTGTCAAGCTAATCAAGTTTGCAGATGACACCACCGTTATTGGGCTCATCTCGGACGGGGACGAGTCTGCCTACAGGAGGGAGGTTGAACGTCTGGTGTCCTGGTGCAGCCACAACAACCTGGTGCTGAATGCCCAGAAGACAGTGGAGATTATTGTGGACTTCAGGAAGCACACAGCCCCACTCCCCCCCATCATCCTGACTGACACCCCCATCACCTCTGTGGACTCGTTCCGCTTCCTGGGTACCACCATCACCCAGGACCTGAAGTGGGAGCCCACCATCACCTCCGTCATCAAGAAAGCCCAGCAGAGGATGTACTTCCTGAGGCAGCTGAAGAAATTCAACCTGCCAACACGGACGATGATGCAGTTCTACACTGCAATCATCGAGTCCATCCTCACCTCCTCCATCACCGTGTGGTACGCTGGAGCCACTATCAGGGACAAACAGAGACTGCAGCGTGTTGTGCGCTCTGCTGAGAAGGTGATTGGCTGCAGACTCCCATCTCTGCAGGACCTGTACACCTCCAGGACACTGCGGCGTGCAGCTCGGATCTCAGCTGACCCTTCTCACCCTGGACACAGTCTGTTTGACCTGCTCCCCTCAGGCAGGAGGCTCCGGTCCATTCGCACCAGAACCTCTCGCCATAAGAACAGTTTCTTCCCCTCTGCTGTTGGACACATGAACAATAACCACATGACTGTCCCCGCCACTAACACATGACCCTACGCTGTGTCACTGCATCATTTCATGTTTGGCACTGATCACCACCTGCACTCATGTATATATCTTTCTACGTAGCACTTTTAATTCTTATTCCTACTTTTATTTTTTCATGTCTATTTAAGTGTTATTTATGATGTTGTAAACCTGCTCAACATTTGGCAATAAACCCCTTTCTGATTCTGATTCTGATAAAACACCTGGAGGCGACTGCTGCTGTGATTTGGTGTTGAATGAAAGAGAAGTTTGCTGATAGTCTCACTGAAGCCTGTGATTGGTTGATTGTACTGTAGTTTTGTTTGATACACCTGTTCAAAGTGTGCTCACAAGTATGTGAACAGCTCCCAGGAAGTTTCCTGTTGAGCTTTGAAGCAGTAGGAGGTCAGTTTGCTCTGTGTTTTTGAGGTGTAGGCTAAAGATGGCGGGCTGAGAGAAGCCGCTGTCCCATTCAGTCGGTTTCAGAAAGCAAAGCTACTTCCTCTGTGTCCTTGTCAAACATGTGAGCAGGTGAGAAAGTACAGAGACATTTTCTGAGAGTGACACCTGCTTCTGACCCTACAGACGGACGGTGTTTGGGTTTGGTGCCATAGCGACGCCAAAGATTAAACTTTAAAGTGTCGGTATGTGCGGCAGCTGCCGTCAGTCATCCCAGCACGGACGCCACGAAACACGTTGAGGTCGGAAACACACAAACCCAGTGACAGGCATGTGCACGAGACAGGTTCACACACACACACACACACACACACACACACACAGGGCCTCCCACATTCGCCTACGCGTACACACACACACACACACACACACACACACACACACACACACACAGGAAACACACAGCTTGAAGGAGAGATCACTCTGTTAGTCCGGATTACTGAGGACAGTTCACACTAACCTCAGTGTTAAAGCTGTTTCCATGGTGATCAAGTGACCCTGCATTCATCATCATTAGCTGTCCGTCACACACACACACAGACACGCACTTGTATGTGTGTGTCTGTGTGTTTGTAGAATTTAATGCTCTTTCCTGTGTGTGTGTGTGTGTGTGTGTGTATGCCAATCTCCTTTCTTGCCACATGGCTGCACTCGCTGATTACCTGATTTGACTGTTTCAACCTCCTGTTTGAATTGTATACACACACACACACACACACACACACACACACACACACACACACACACACACACACACACTCTCTAATACACACATACTGATTAAGCATACACCAGCCTTTCTCTTATCTGATTTATAAAAAATAACTCCTCTGTCGTCTTGTTTCTGTTTCTGTCCTGCATAATAAACTCTGAGCTGTTTTCATGTGAAATCTAAATGTCCGTGTTTGGGATGTTTTCATCCAGATGTGGGTGAAGAATCCCTGCAGATGTTCAGTTTGTGGGGGTGTGCATTTAGCCCTCGTGTTGGTGCTGCAGAATCGATTTCTGGGGTCAGATTGTGGTTAATCTGCTCACGCTCAGTGACAGCCTTCAGTTTTCCTTTTGATGGAGTTGGTTGGAGTAGAGAACTCTAACACATTAACATCTGCTTAATGCTACTTATCTGGGTCCGCGTCTCAGGGGCAGCAGGCCAACAGAGATGGCCAGATCTCCTTCTGGCACCAACTCCTCTGGTGGGGACAAAGCCAGCATGTCCTGGGTCTGACCCTCCCAGCTGGATGTGGCCAGATGTCAAACCAGTGGTGGCTCCATCCTCAGCCTCTGATGAATGAGCTCCTCACTCATCTCTAAAGGTTCAGCCTCCAGCAGATGAAGCTCATTTCTGCTCCTTGTGGTCATAGCTGAGGGTAGATCAATCAGTAAACTAACAGCTACACCTTCACCCTCACCTTCGTCACAATAGACTGGCCACTGTTATCCTGAGCTGATCGTGTCCACCATCCGCCAAGAAAGAGTCTGACTCCACCGGTGTATGTTTCAGATGTTTGAAAGTGTTTAGGATCAATTTGTTTACAGTACCATCTGTTGGTAAAAGACTACAATGGTGATTTTTATGAAACATGGCGGAGAAGAAGACGATGACCTAAGGCAGCGGTCCCCAACCCCCGGGCCATAGACCAGTACTGGTCCGTGAGTCGTTTGGTACCGGGCTGCGAGTTGAGGCTCGGGTGTGATTGTTGGTTTTTAGCGTTATTTTTTGTTATCATTTTTATCATTAACTCGGTTTCCCTGGGTCTTTTCCTGTGTGTTTTGAATAAATCGTGTTTTTTTGGTACCGGTACTGGTTTTACTTTGTTGTATTTATCCGCGACACCTTAAAGGCCAGTCCGTGAAAATATTGTCCGACATAAACCGGTCTGTAGCGCAAAAAAAGGTTGGGGACCGCTGACCTAAGGAGCCAATTAATTCCTGGATGTGGATCAGAAGGTGGATCCAGATGTTTGGTTAAGCTTTCAGAAACCCC
>NW_024582509.1:1527185-1539318 GCF_018398535.1 Haplochromis burtoni
CGCAGTTTTAGTAACGCAGTAACGCAGCGTGCTTACGGGAAAGTAACAGTAATCTAATTACCTTTTTTGCTTACTTTACTCATTACTCGAAAAAAGTAATCGGATTACCATTACTGCCCATCTCGGCTGTTCAGATTACCAAGTAGTACAGCTCCCTAAGATTCAGGTGAAGGTGATTATTCCTGAAGAGCAAAAGAGAGGTAAATCTGTCAAAACGCTGTAATGAACCAAGGCAACAAGTATCTTTAGTTTCAGCACCATAAAATGCTGACATCTTTTAGACATGTATGTGTTATTTATATTTTATCACAGTTTATTTCTGCCTGAATAAAGTCACAGAATGGTGGTACTTTTTAGATGGTACTACAGTTACATGTGCCCCAAAAAGGACTTATTTTGGGCAAGGGCACATCTGTGCGGCGGAGCGACCAGGAGAGGTAGTTGGGCAAGAAAGAGGTTCAGCTGGAGGAGACACACTGCAGACCTTCGCAGGTGGATAGCCATCAGGTATGCTGGTTGATAGCAGGTCAGGTGAGTGCCACACCCACAGATACACAGGAAGAAATAAGGACTGCAGGAGACTGCCAGTCAGTAAACGACTTTACAGCCAATTTTATATGAATCTGAGTTTATAATCTGAGATGAGAGCTTACTACTCTAACCCTCATTTTTGGCTATAAGACGTTGTAACAAGCGGTATTACGGCATAGCACAGCTAGAGGAGGTCACTTTTCACTATTGTGGCAGGAGGACTTGGGTGGTCTTGCTGTAGGTAGACCTCCTGACTAGCCTCCAAGTTTTCCGGTTAACTTCCAAGTTGCACATCCGCTAAACCTGCTGGCTGCCCATACCTCACCAGACCTCTGTTACAACGTTTGGGAATGTCAAGTCTATTCTTTCTTTAGTTGCCTGCAGGAAGGAATCTTGGAAACGGAGTGAGGTAATTGTGGTATAGAATAGAATAGAATAGAATAGAATAGAATAGAATAGAATTCAACTTTACTGTCATTGCACACGTCACAAGGCAACGAAATGTAGTTTGCATCCATCCAGAAAGTGCTTTAGCTCTAATATAGATATATTACAGAAATGTGTCTGTTATAGGTGAGTACAAAATATGGGTCTGTTATGGGTATGTTACAATGTACACGGTATGAGGGTATGTTATGAATATGCTATAAGTATGGACAGGCTGTAGCGAGTGTACATCTGCATAATAACAATAATTGATGTCAGTGGAGGCCCCGGGGCAGACCCAGGACACGCTGGAGAGATTATATCTCTCGGCTGGCCTGGGAACGCCTTGGTATTCCCCCGGACAAGCTGGAGGAGGTGGCTGGGGAGAGGGAGGTCTGGGCCTCTTTGCTTAGGCTGCTGCCCCCGCGACCCGACCCCGGACAAAGCGGATGACGATGGATGGATGGATGGATGTCAGTGGTTTGTTCAATATGGCAGGAGTACATGAATCTCAGATTTTGGAGGTTAATAACTCACCTGAAGCCGTTTTGTGTTAAACCAGCCTCACAAATACAGAGGATTCATCTTCAGCTCTGCTGTGCAGAAATGCTGCAGTTTCATGCATCTGCCTGTTTGTGCCTAACTGTACCTACAGCAATCCAACAACCTCCAGTTTAGCCTCTACAGTGTCACATGGGGTTGAGAACAGGCCCCATGGTTCAGGGTATCCCCAAGAAAAGTTCACTTTTTTCAAGATAAGGTAGCCTTCATTAGCTGGACAGTGGGAATATTCACATTATAGCAGCAAAATTAGAGGAGGCATATGTACACAATTTTTGTTAATGGAATCTTCCTGCTTAAAGTCTGTAGTCCTGACAATCTTAAAACTGTCAGGTTTCATCTCACAGCGTTAAAGGAGTCTGATGGGTTTCTCGTATAGCCAGAGTGAGCGCTGTGTCTGTTTGCTCGTCACAGATTCAGACATGCTGCTTATGATCTTAAAGCAAAGGATCTAAATCAAGGACAGGATCTCTAGGCACAGCAAGGATGAGGGGAGTAGTCTGGGAATACCAGACTCAAGTTTTTGCAGATGGCAAAGTTGGTTTACAAGAAAATCAACCCCTTGGTTTGTTCATGAGCTTTGGGTTGTTACCAAAACTACGAAGCAGATGGTAAATGGCCTGTATTTGTATAGCGCTTTACTAGTCCCTAAGGACCCCAAAGCGCTTTACACATCCACCCATTCACACACACATCCACACACTGCTGATGGCAGCTACGTTGTAGCCACAGCCACCCTGGGGCGCACTGACAGAGGCGAGGCTGCCGGACACTGGCGCCACCGGGCCCTCTGACCACCACCAGTAGGCAACGGGTGAAGTGTCTTGCCCAAGGACACAACAAACCATCAACCTTCCGATTACAAGGCGAACTCCCAACTCTTGAGCCACGATGGGATAGAGTCTGCAGGGTGGCTGGGTTTAACCTTTAAGGCAGGGCAAGGAAACTCCACATTCAGAGGGAGCTTGAAGTAGCTAGATGCCTCACATCACATATGAGGTTGTAAAGACATCTGATCAGGATGAGCTCACCACTCTCCTACCTCCGGTTCTGAGCATGTACAGGTCAGAGGAGACTCCAGGGGTTGAGCAGATGCTGGTTGACAAGATAAAAGAGATCATCACTGAGTTTTGGAAGGAATGAGTTCATCTACCCCATCCTGAATTTTCCTGTAGAGACAGTCAGCAGTGTGTCCACCTCCACCTCAGTGACATGGACTCTAAATACTACCAGCATCTTCAAACAGAGGATAAACAGAGGTCACATTCAAAGGAGGAACTTTCCTGACCTTACAGGAAAAGCATTCATAATCATTGGAACTGAACTTCCCAAACATCGGAGAAGTCTCTGTCTCAGAGCCTTTACCTCAGCCTCTCTGCACCAGCAGCACCTTCACCCACTCCATCCGCTCCAGAGACGGTTTCTTCCTACAACTAAACCACGTACATCACTGGAGTCTGCTGGATGGTTGTGTTTGCACACCCACCATGCCTGTGGTAGAGCGTTTCTCTGTACTGTCTGTCGCTGTATTTGCCGTATTGATTCCTCTGCACCTCGTGCTGCATGTTACTTCGTTATAATCTCATTTCTGTGAATGCAGAGTCAGACCAGAGGAGCAGAAGCTGGTGAGTTTTTGGTTCGTCGCCGTCACTCAGAGATCAGTGAGATCCTCTAATTATTATTTATTATTTTGAACTCATCCATCCTCTGATGCTGACTTTTTCTACAGCTGTCACTTTAACCATTTTCTTTCATGCAGAACAAGTCTGTGTCGTTAACAATGTAAATCATGTGACGCTGCCTCTCTTATCATTTGTTTTTTCATATCTTCTGCTGCTTTTCTCCTATTCTGTTAAAAAGTGATAATTAAAATCTGTTTTTGGTGCTGAGGACAGAAACTAGAGGAAGCGATTAATGAACTTTTGTTAAACAGCTCTGTTCCCTCAGCGGTCACAAAAGCACAAACAGGATTTGATTAAGATAAATCACTGATAACCCCAAAACCTCATTATTACACAGACTTTTATTTATTTCTCTTTGATTTCACCTCTCTTTATTTTTTATTTCCCTCCAGAAGAGTCACGGTTTGTTCTGGTTTTATGTCAGTTTGGGGTGTTTGACAGTTTTCATCTCTCAGACCAGTCTGGGTCCAGATCCTCTGCTTTAAGGTCACACTTCAAACTTTCCTCTGGGCGAGGCACAGGGTTAGGGTCTCCATTTCTTCCTTGTTTTCAGCTGTGTGAATATTTCTCTGCATGCTTTCTGACGAGTGCTTTAGTAAGCTCCACCCAACTCTTTGTTCCTGTATTTTGGGTGGGTACCTTTGGTAAGCTGTGGGAACGAGTCATTGTTTGAGCTGCTAAACCTTTCTGTGGTGGTCCAGCTCATTCTCAGCCTCCAGGCTCTCCATTCTCGTACGACACCTGACCTTCAGGGTTATGGTGCATATAGCAGTTAGGACATTTGCATTGTTACTGGTGTGAAGAAGAACCCAACCACAATCTTTCCATACGTCTAAAACAGCTGTTTTCAGCACCTAAACCTGAGGCCCATCTTCCCACCCTCCACCGCAGATCTGCCCCCACAACTCCTATCGATGAAGGCAGACTCCTATCCTCTTCTGTCACACCAACCTTCAGCATGTCTTCCTTCACTACATCCACGAACCTCCTCTGAGGTCTTCGTGTAACATTACATGATCATTACATGACTAAAGTTACAGCGGTCAGTGTTTCAAGGTACAAAATGATAACACCTCGTGTCATGTTCATGGTACGTGTGGGTCTACCATCTTCATATATCTACTATAAACCTCATTTGTTTCTCAGTGATCAGACAGGGTGATGTAAACCTGGCCTGTGGTAGGTTCCCAGTGTGAGTAGCATCCATTCAACAGGCTGATCAGTTAACTGAGCAGCATCTGCACTGAATGACTCTGAAGTATCACAGCCGGGAGAGGTTATAAGAAATAAGAGCACACTTAGAGCAGAGGATCATTGTTGTTTCATCAGACTGACATTAAACTGATTTGTCCACCCGTTCATTCACCATCAGTGACGCCCTGCCATGGAAACTCCCCGCGGTTGTTTCAGTCTTCAGTCTTCTTTTTACATCAGATGGCTCGTTTTTAGATTTCTGTGAGTCTTCAGAGGTCAGGTGCATTGTGGGAGATATCTGTGTGGCGTTTTGATCTTTCACTGCCTTGGTTATGATGACTCAACCGTGGCTTCACATCCTGCCGGGGACCAGGCGACCTTTGACCTCTGAGAAAGTGGTAACTGACTTGTATTAAAGGAACAGTTCAACATTTGAAAGTCCTGTTGTTTAAATGTTGAACTGCTCCTTTAAAAAGACTACAGACTTGTGTGTGTGTGCATGTGAACTGTCTCGCACACACACAGAGCTCTGGGGGTCTCCCTGAGGACCTGATTGAGAGCAGGGAGCTATTGTTGCCATGGCAGCGGCAGCTCCCCTCCTCCATCACCACTCGTTTTCTGTCTTTCATTGTTTTTATCCCTTCTTTCTTTTGTTGTCCTCTCTGCTTCCTGCAGATGTCTTTGTGTCACGATGCATTCAAAGTTTCCCACAATGCTTTGTGAAACGTAGCGTCCGGCCACAGGTCGCTAACACTCATACGTCAGCTGAGAGGAGTAACGCTTCAGGGCGTTTGTTCTGTGTGGGACAGCTGTACTGAAACACCATCTGCAGCGAACACCTCGGCATGGAGGGAGAGCTGGGTGGAGGCGGGTTGCAAAGCAGCAGGCAACAGCAGCTGAAGCAATTTATATAACCCCCACCTTCAGATGTGCTGAAGACCACCAGCTGATGTGGGCTGAAAAAAGCAAAGAAGACAACAACACTCAGACCCCCACCCTCAGACCTCCACCCTTGGGTTGGTGTCAAAGTGAGAGCTGAACTCCAGAGCAGCTGCTACAGGAAGATAAAATGATTGGCTACATTCAGACTGACCCGTCTGTTCAGAGCCAATAGCAGCTCATTATTCTTAGAGTGCTTGCTTCATTACACCAGATGTCCTGGGGTGGAGACAACACAGAGAATATCACATTTCATATTGCATATAGGTTTCAAACGCGTTGTTCAGAGAGTGAGAATTTGAAAATAAAAGGAGAATATTTAGAACTTTTAATTCTCTCAGCCTGAGGATCATTACAGGAAACACCCCAGCATGGATGGGCTCGGACTTTGAGACGGATGTAGGGTTTCTGTAAGCGAACAAATGATTCTTTAATAACCTCACGTCATACTGGGCTCTTATTGTGCCACTTTTTTCATTCGTATGAACGTCATTTCCGCTGTGTTGGGTGTAGCATAGCCAAACTTGCCAGCCGGTTTCGTTTTTGTAAAATCTTCAAATTTTCAGTCGGATTTTCTTACAGCAGCGTAACACGGTTTAGCAGCAAAAATACTCACACTCAACACCCTGGGGACCGTTTTGTGCCCCATTGAAACCCTTTATAAACGCTATTTTTCACGGCAAAAAAATTATGGTTAAATCGATCGTGATCGGGTATGTTTCCGCTTCCGCTTGCAGTACTGACCTTAGAGTTGTAATTTTTTTATTTGTCCACCAGGTGGCGCCATTGCTCCAAATTGGATCCGGGGCTCGAAAACAGCCGACAACAGCGGGCTCCTTAGAAAGGCCTGCGGGGAATGAAGCCTCATTTTCGGCGTGCAGCAGCAGCGTCGCCCGCTGATCGGGCGGGACCATTTTCGGCCACTAGGAGCGTTTAGCGGGGTAATTTTTTTCAAATCAACAGGAAATGACGTATTTGTTGTGACGTGGTACCGGAAGTGTGTGTTGGAAAAAGGGATCCGACGCAACATGCCCCGGTCATCGTCGGGAGTTAACCCGGGGGGATGCTCTGATTCCGGCTTAAAGGAGTGAGCATTTGCCGCCTGGAGACCATTTTCTGGTCCGGAAAAAAAAAATTAAAGGCGATCGAAATGAAGGTTAGTGCCAATCTTTAGTCCATCTAAAGGCCTAATTATAAAACAATCAAATATTAATTCAATGTGTTTTTTATTCGTTTTTTTGGGCGGTATAATATTTTTTAAAACGTTTTGTTTCGGGGCGGCTAAAAAAAACGGTGCGCACATGTAATTAAACTGCGATCAAAAGGGTTAAAACCCCCGAAATATAATTAAAACTTTACATGGCTAGTTCAGGGAGAAGTAGGTCTAAAAGACTGACCAATTTAAAGAAATAAAAAGGCAAGAAAAAATGAATATAAATTTTTTACAGTGCACTTTTTCGGGCGTGGTCGATAATGTGCATTTTATGAAATGCGCTCCTGGAAAAAAAATAAAAGGCGATCGAAATGACTGTTGGTGCCAATCTTTAGTCCATCTAAAGGCCTAATTATAATAACAATTGAATATTACCTCAAATGATTTTTTTGGAAAATATTCAAGTTTTTTTGGGGCAAAAAAAGCAGTGCGCTCATGTGACGAAACCGGGATATAAAGGGTTAAAATCCGCGAAATATAATTAAAACTTGACATGAATATTTCAAGGAGAAGTAGGTCTAAAAGATTGGCTAATTTAAAGTGGAATAAAATATTAATAAATAAATTTTTTATAGCACTTTTTCGGGCGTGGCAGAAAACGGTCCCCAGGGTGATGAACGTAAGTTTTTTAAAGTATGACGTGACTAATTAGATTAAACGTGTGTTACTTACTCTGAGAAACACACTGAGGAGGACGACGAGGATGTTGGACTGCTCTTCATCCCGCTGCTGCGCTGTTTAAACCTGTTCGTCCGGGTGGTGCGTGCAGGTGCGTGCAGGTGTGTGCGTCTGCTCGTTGTGATGAATGTGTTGTTTACTTGCTGCTTCACACAACAGGAAGTGGAACTCTGCTGACTTCATGCTGAACACCTAAACGCTTCTCTCAGACTGATGCTCTCCATTACTGCTGATCAATGCTCGACCTATTGATTTGCCCGCTATTGATCAGTGGGCATCAACACACTCTGCGTCAATGTGTGTGTCTGTGACCTGTCTCACCTTGTCTAATCGTCCAATCAGGTTGTTTACATCAGCTGCTAATACAGATAAAAGGTGTGCGTATACATGTGTCCCACAGCCACATCCAGCTCGTTAACCCAACTGTTTCTACTTTAGAGTCGATTGGATCATCCAGAGTCACGTGACTTGCCTTTATGGGCGAGCTCAGAGAAGCCTTCTGACCTGTCTGTGGCTCCAAACACCTTCCCAGAGTGATTTCTGTGTCATCCTGAGGACAGTGAAGGCAGCTCAGCAGACTGTGAGGAGTTCAGGTGGCTCCTTGGAGGGTTGTGATTCTGACCATGTGACTTCCTCTAATAAGACTAAGAACAAAATAACTGAAGGACGGAAACACGTTGTTGTCTTTGCTGCCTTCGGTTGACCAACCCTGCAACTGCTCCAGTTTCAGTTTTCATCATTTTGGAGCACAAAGGTTTTTCTCTTTGTGATGTTCGAGCTTCACTGATTGATGATGCTGAGCTCTGAACTGTGCTGCCGATAAAGAGGAGAAACTTTTCCCATCAACCCTTTCTCACCTCTTAGAAGAAATGATTATTGATCTACAGCTGTTGCTGTGGTAACACACAGTGGACAGCTGGGGTCAGAGGTCAGAGCACGTTACCTGTGTAGTCTGTATTAAAAAAGAATTAGCAGCAGCTGCATGTGAATCCAAACTTGGTTTCAGTTTGTTTTCACACCTGTGTTACAACGACGTGTCCTAAAAACCAAATTACGATTTCCATTCATGCTCATATTTTCTGTAACCGTATCTGTCACAGCCAGGAGGCAGTTTGTTTACACAAACACCAGAAAATGCTTTACACAACGCACGGGGCTGGGGCGGGGCTTCACTGAGTACGCCGCGTTCCAAATTATTATTTCTCTGTTTTTCCTAAATAGTTGATTCAAATGACAGTCGGCATAATTCTTGAGTCGTTGACCAATAGAGTATAACTCAAATGTTACTGAACAAAACTTAAAATGCTCTGTTCCAAATTATTACGCACACAGAGTTTCAAAAGATTTGACAGGTTGTAGAGAATTGAAAATGGTCATTTGTTGATTTTGCAGCATTAGTAGATCAATTTTACTGAAATCAAAAGTTATTTCAATCAACTTGAATGTCGATATAGCCTCCCAGAGCTGCTGTTTGGATGTGAACGGCCTCCCACCCTCACAGATCTTTTGCTTGAGGATGCTCCAAAGGTTCTCAGTAGGATTGAAGTCAGGGAGGAATGGGGAGCGCCTTGAGGTGACTTTTGTTGTGATTTGGCGCTATATAAATAAAATTGAATTGAATTGAATTGACCGCACCATGAGTTTCTCTCCTTTTACGCCGATAGCAGCCAAGGATGCAGAGGTGTTTTCTCTCTGTCTACCATGGAGGAAAGTGGTCAGTCAGAAACTCCACATACTTTGCAGAGGTCATTTTCACACCTTCAGGGACCCTAAAGGGGCCGACCAGCTCTCTCCCCGTGATGCCGGCTCAAAACATGACTCCACCTCTTTGCTGATGTCACAGCCTTGTTGGGACATGGTGGCCGTCCACCAACCATCCACCTCTGCATCCATCTGGACCAATCAGGGTTGCGCTGCACTCATCAGTGAACAGGACTGTTTGAAAATTAGTCTCCATGTAGTTCTGGGCCCACTGCAGCCGTTTCTGCTTGTGAGCATTGGTTAAGGGTGGCCGAATAGAAGGTTTATGCACAACTGCAAGTCTCTGGAGGATCCTACAGCTTGATGTTCGCAGGGCTCCAGAGGCACCAGCAGCTTCAAATATGTGTTTGCTGCTTTGTAACGGCCTTTTAGCAGCTGCTCTCTTAGTTTGATGTATTTGTCTGAAACCTTCCTCATTGTGCCTTTATCTGCATGAACCCATGTGTGCTCTGACTCAGCCACAAATCTCTTAACATTACGGTGATCACGCTTAAATTTTCGTGAAATATCTGAGGTTTTCATTACGTGTCCAAGGCGGTCAACTATTTCACGCTTTTCAGCAGCAGAGATCGTGTTTCCTTCCTATATTGCTTGAAAATGGTGGTCTGCTTAATAATGTGGAACATCCTTCTTTAGTAGTTTTTCCTTTAATTGGGCTCAGCTGGCAAACTAACAATCACAGGTGTCCTGAGACACAATCCCATCCATGGGTTTAATTGAAAAACAACTTATATATTCTTTATGAGACTTAAACACAATTTTCATAATAATTTGGAACGCAGCGTACTTCAACAATCCAGCCACGACTGAAAGCCTGCCACTACCTTCAGCAGTGACGATGATGAGCTCATCAGAGACAGGTGGGTGATTTCTTCCAGGTGCAAGGAGCCAAGGGCGGGAACCCAGCATGAGTCCTGACCACCAGCTCAGATACAACAAAAACACATGGGCACAATACAGAGGAGCGATGCAAACAAAACCTGGTAAAGTCAACAGGAGAGCATTGTATCGGAGAGTTTATGGATCTTCTCTCTTGACTCTTAATTCAGTTCATCCATCAGCGTCGCAGGAGCCTGTCCCAGCTGTCTTAGGGCGAGAGGCAGGGTACACCCTGGACAGGTCTGTCAGATATATGTTTCTATAATTTTAGAACATGTCCTGGTCAAAAATGACTCCAAGGTTCCTCACAGCGTTACTGGAGGCCAAGGTAATGCCATCCAGAGTAAGAATCTGCTTAGATACCATATTTCTAGGCTTTTCAGGGCCGAGTACAATAACCTCAGTGTTAGGATGCCTGGGTCATTGACCCAGGGTATTTGAATCTATTATATTATTTATACTTTTTAGTCTTTGGTTTCTTTGAGTTCTGTCTTATGGCTTATGTCTCTGTCTTCTTTAGTTGCTCTGTCTCCCCTGTCAGCTGTATCCCCTTGTCTAGTTCGCGTCTCTGTGTATCCTTAGTTCCTATATCCCCGTGTTCAGTCAGTGTTTGTCTGCCCTGGTCCCACGTCTCTGTTCCCTCTGTAGTGCCTGCATGTGAGTCTGTGTTATGTGTTTCCTGTTTTACTTTGAAGGTCTCTGTCTTATCTCAGTGTGTTCAGTTTACGCCTCCTTTTGTCTCGTCAGTTCTGATTTGCCCCAGCTGTGTTTCCCTCCTGTTACTCATTGCCTGATTGCTCCTTCTGTGTATTTAAGCCCTGTGTTTCTCTGTGTCCGTGTCGCGATCTACCGTTTATTTTGCTGTGTGTTTTGCCTGTCCACCGGTGTTAGTTTATTTTGACTTTTTTCCAGTTATGTTATGTTTGCGTTCAGCATTAAAGCTGTTTTGGTTTAAGTTTGTCTTTGGAGTCTGCATCTTGGGTCCTATCCCTGTCCGCACACAGCCGTCACCTAACACTCAGTTTGATCTGAATTAAGAAGCAGAAAGTTAGCGGCCATCCAGGTCTTTATGTCTTTAAGACATTCCTGCAGTTTAACTCATTGGTGTGTGTTATCTGGCTTCATGGACAGATAGAGCTGGGTGTCATCAGCATAGCAGTGTAAATGTATGCTATGTCTTCTAATGATGCTGCCTAAGGGAAGCATGTATAATGTAAACAGAATTGGTCCTAGCACTGAACCCTGTGGAACTCCATAATTAACCTCAGTGTGTGAAGAGGACTCTCCATTCAGGACATGACAAATTATTAATGTGGAAATATGAGCTCTGCAACATCAGTGCTCTGAATATGTTACAGTAACATTACCTCAGCGGTCATACTTTACAGCGATGTTTGCATTGGTCAGTAACTTGACTGCAGTGTTGCACAAAAGTCTCAGTGTGGTTATTTTGTCTTTAAAGTTTTTCTGGCCCACAGTTTGAGAGCAGTGCTGTCATAGCGCTACCAGCTGGACTTCTCTTTGATCAGTTATTATGATATGGAACAATGACATCAGGTGATGTGTTGTAAGAAATCAGACTATCCCAAAACAAACCAAACAAAAACCCTGAAGTGTGACAGCGTTGGAATGCTGCCAATCACCTACAGAGACTTCTGCTGGGGGCCTTTGAAAGAACAGCTCAGATAAACTGGTCCCAGCAATATTTTCCCCAGTAAGTAACTACCAGAGCCTTTAAACTGATCCACAGATGACAGTTGTCAATCATATAATTACACAAAATACTGAATATTTAAATAGTGAGACTATTCTCAATAAAATATATTTACAACAACTTTTGGTTCCACATGAGATGTGAAGCCCCTCCTCCTTGTGCACCTGGATGTGAATCATCAGGTAAACAAATCCATCTTTTATTTGTCAGAGTTGAACCACATTAGCAGGCGAGCCTCTGCAGTCTGAGCTTCCTCTTTAACTCAGTGGAGCTCTGACACCACACAGGGGTCACCTGATCTTCAGTTTATTTTGACCAAAAGTAGAACTCATACTTTGGCAGCGTGTAGGACACATACAGTGGGGCAAAAAAGTATTTAGTCAAATTCAAATCAAATCAAATTCAAATTTTATTTGTCACGTACACAGTCATACACAGCACGATATGCAGTGAAATGCTTGGACAACTGCTCGTGACCTAAAAAACAAAAAGGAAAGGCTATGAATAAGATAGGAAATAAATATGAAAAATTAAAAAGGGTAAATTTAACTAGGA
>NW_024582510.1:0-161122 GCF_018398535.1 Haplochromis burtoni
TATATGTTCTAAGTATTTGATTCCTTTACAACTCCAATCTGGAAAGTTTATCATATTATTGTTTTGTAATATGTCAGGGTTGTTCCAGATAGGTGTACGTTTGCATGGGATTAATGAAGACTCCGTCAATTTTTGGCACGGTTGACCTAAAAAAAGTAGTCAGACAGGATGTATGATGTATGTATGATGCAAAAAAAAGACTTGAAGAAAAGTTGCAGAGGTTCACGTTGCTTACATTCAATACAAGCTCTACTTGCACAACAGTGTGGTCACGATTGGATATTTACGTGGAAGCAAACTAAAATACTTATATAGAACCAAAACACAACCAACCACAACAAAGGTGCTTTTTTACTGTAAGATAAAACCCCCCCAAAAAATACAGAGAAAGGTTCAAGCTTCTTAAATGTTTTAGGAGTAGTCTCAGCAACAGCTAAGTGATTACATATTTTGAAGGTGCATTATCCTTTAACTCTGTTTTTCTGAAAAATAAATTATATCTTGACGAGTCGACAGCTGTATTGGCAAGGATGTTGTGAATAAATCACAAAAGTGGCGTTAATGCTTTTGTGCAATGACAATGCAATGTTATATCAGGTCCACGAAAGCAGGAAAAAAACATGCAAACAAAAGAAATCAAATAAAAAGCGAAAAACACTTCAGTAGATATCTGATAAGCAAAAGAAATTACTAAAGAGTAAAATGATAGAATAACACTCAAATAGATTGATATTGGGATTTCTTTTCACATTTTTTAACTATCCATTCATCCATTCTCTTCCGTTTATCCTTTTCAGGGTTGCGGGAGCACGGGAGCCTATCCCAGCTGTTTTAAGGCAAGAGGCAGGGTACACCCCGAACAGGTCGCCAGTCTGTCACAGGGATAACAAACAGACACAGACAACCATTCGCACTCACATTCACACCTACGGGCAGTTTAGGGTTTCCAGTTAGGGTTTTCCCCACTAACTGCATGTCTTTGTCCCATGCAAACACCGGGAGAACATGCAAACTCCACACAGAAAGACCCCGGCCTGATGGTGGAATTAAAATCAGGACCTTGGTGCTGTGAGGCAACAGTGCTAACCACCGTGCTGCCACATTTTTAACTAATCTTATGAAATAGCATGAACTGTGATGCACATACAGTTGTGATATGTTTGAAGTTAAATTTAAATCTGCAACTTAGTAGTCTCTATTGCCCTCTTCTGCCCAAGTAACTTCATTACAAAGATGGTTATTTGTTAGGCTGTTAAGGCTGTAAAAAAGCCAGTGAGTGAAACAGGTGTTAATCTTGACTTTAAAATAATAATCATTTGTAGATAGAGTCTTACAAGCGTAAATGTCAAATTTCTGGCACAACTTCACCTATTTCCAAGGTGTATGGAGAGGATGATAAACTCACAATGCAGGGACTCCAGCAAAACTTAAAATGAAAGGGGAACAACTTTATTGACTAACCAACGCGTTTGGCTTGTGGCCTTGATGGACCCTGATGAAGGCCACAAGCCAAAACGTGTTGGTCAGTCAATGAAGACTCTATCAGTGCCATCAGTAATAGCAGCTGAAAACTAAGAAGCAGCTTTTCGTTGTTTTCAAACCCCTTTTCAGGGTCAAAGGTTTGTTATTGTCTCAAGTGAGAAACCGCATATGCCTTACTATTCTTAAATGACTGAAAGTTATCTTTATCCTACACTAACGTTGCTTAAGGGCAAATATTTTTGTGTTTTTGTTACTCATTGGGGTTCTAGGTCATCTAACAGGAGGAAGCAAGATTAGGTAGTAAAATATAGGTTACAAATTAAAGCACAAGTAAAACACATTGACTGAAGCGGCTCAGTCAATGTGTTTTATGATAGTTGTGTTAAAAAGTTTGTGTTATTGTGAAATTTAAGCATTCAAGGTAAAGGTTAGCTGAAAGGGGTAACAAGAACTCATACTTTCCATACACTGAAAAATTTGTGAAACTTGTCTGTTTGATCATTTTGATGCTGAAGGATTTCTTTTTTCCTTCTAATGTTTTCAGCACAGCGAATAAAGTATCCGTTCTGGGCACTTGTGATTGCTTATGCTTATAACTAATCCAAATTCTATTAAAATTGCACTAGGGAAAATACCTTGAACAAACACAAGCATGCATGCATGCACTCTCAAACATTCAGTAACACTCTGACAACTTCCTGGATGCTGGTCATCCAGGTCACACACTACGTCACACCTACCCCTCCTGAAACGTGATATTATTGTATAAAAGCTCAGTGTCCCTGAACACAGGAACAGGTTACAAGGAGAAGTTTCAACAAAACTTAGCACAAAAGTACATTATACTCTGATTTTTGTGCAATAGAACAATTTCTGTAACATCTCTGGTGCATCTCTGCCTCCTTGGTTCTTTCCATTATGGATTTATTGTGTCTGGGTTTTTTTACACTGGTTTTGCTGGCACAGGTAATTACCTATTTTTAAAGTTTTTTAAAAAATATTTTATTGAGTTTTATAATGATAAAAAGTCAATAAAAGTCAAAGTCAATAATTTAGGGGAAACATTGCAGAAAATGTGTGAATACAAAATGTTTCACAAACATGAGTGTATCGAGCTGACATGTCTAAAAGGATTAAAGTATTTAGAGGAGTTTTTATGTAAAAGTTCTTGCCAAACATTGTTAGGAGGATATCTAAAGGTGAAGAAGTTTTTAAAATAGAATTTGTTTAATCATTATAGATTAATATTGGTCATCCTTTCCTGCCACTAGTAAATACTCAAGAAATTTCTGTTTGTGGTAACTGTAGCAGACACTTTGGAGGAATGATTAACTTCATTCGGAGAAAGAAACCGTTAATTTCTGATCTAACGTATTAATTCCTTACTGGAAAGAAATAATAGGTCATGGAGAGTTTAGGTCATCCAAATACCATAGAATACGATTAACAGACTAAATAATGGGTTATGATGACAGCATAGGCACAGAAATTTTGCTGTTGTGCTTTTAGTCATTACATTAGTTGAAATGATGTTCTATTTTATTCCTTCTGAGACTCCAAGAATCACTACTGCTGATCCAGGCAATACAACTGAGACTGCCACCCTGGACAACACAACTACAGCTGCCACCCTGGACAACACAACTACAGCTGCCACCCCGGACAACACAACTACAGCTACCACACAGGCTGCCACCACCACCACTACAGCTACCACACAGCTGCCACCACCACTACTGCTGCTACAACTACCAAACAGGCTGCCACCACCACCACTACAGCTACCACACAGCCTGCCACCACCACCACTACAGCTACCACACAGGCTGCCACCCACCACTACAACTACCAAACAACAGGCTGCCACCACAACCATACAGCTGCCACCCCGGACAACACAACTACAGCTGCCACCCCGGACAACACAACTACAGCTGCCACCCCGGACAACACAACTACAGCTGCCACCCCGACAACACAACTACAGCTACCACACAGGCTGCCACCGCCACCACTACAGCTACCACACAGGCTGCCACCACCACTACACTACCAAACAGGCTGCCACCACCACCACTACAGCTGCCACCCCGGACAACACAACTACAGCTGCCACCCCGGACAACACAACTACAGCTGCCACCCCGGACAACACAACTACAGCTGCCACCCCGGACAACACAACTACAGCTGCCACCCCGCACAACACAACTACAGCTACCACACAGGCTGCCACCGCCACCACTACAGCTACCACACAGGCTGCCACCACCACCACTACAGCTGCCACCCACAACACAACTACAGCTGCCACCCCGGACAACACAACTACAGCTGCCACCCCGGACAACACAACTACAGCTGCCACCCCGGACAACACAACTACAGCTACCACACAGGCTGCCACCACCACTACTGCTACAACTACCAAACAGGCTGCCACCACCACCACTACAGCTCCCACACAGGCTGCCACTGCCAAAACCACTGGCACTCCAAACACCAACAGTACAGCTACTATCCCAGCCAACGCCACTACAGCTGCCACACAGGACAACATTACAACTCTAACCCAAAGCATCACAACAACAGTGACTACCACCACTGCAAATGGAGGATCGGAGGTGAAAGCTTCTGTGCTTTGTCTTGTTTTTCCACTCTTGCTCTACATGCCTTGTGTTTAATTGTCTGTGAAGCTTGCATACATTAATTGTAGATGCACTCTAATCACAGAAACAAAGGACAACATCTAAGGTAAATCCTGACCCCTTTTTGTTTTGTACACAAAATATATGTAAACTTATGTGCTCTGTATAGAATTTCGCATTGTATTTCTTAAATATACAGGGGAACAGAACCATGCAGTAGAATAGAGCTAAACTCACAGTGCAACAAAAAACAAAACAAAGTGATTGTGATTTAAGAAAGAAAAAATATAATAGGTAACACAATTCAGAGCAAATGAAAGTGATAAAAGGCTTTATTACACAAACCATATTTTGATCATGTTTTATATATATATATATATATATATATATATATATAAAATGTGTATACCTAAAGTAAGTGATTCAATGCAATATGAAGATTAGCATAAAACAGAGCTTATTTTTGTACTAGCAATGGGAAGGAAGTTACTAGATCAGTGAGTAGCAGGTGCAGCTAAAACTTGTAGGCTTTATTTAATCTTCAGATCGACATATAGCAAGCAGTGCCTTTAGATAGTCTCCTTTAAAGTGGTTCTGTTGAAAAAACAGGAAATAGCAAGAAAATACAAATATTTATGCAAATATTTGAAATAGATATATCGATATATTTACTATATAATAAATATTTATATTTAGTACAATTTTATCTGTGTGACAAACCTGCAGTGCAGTGTAGAGGGAAGTGCCTGTTAATTTAATGAAAGCAGCTCGGATACAGAGTAGATCTTCCTCACTGTGAGACACCATAATCCGCTGCACTATTTCTTTCTGTAAGAGTGAAATGAATATTGGTAACCAGTGCGTCAACAGTCTCTCCAGATGTATATTCTGTCATTTTGACCCGTCTGTACAGAGGAAGTTAATTAAACCACTACACTACAAATAAACATGGTCTCTGCCTCTTCTAATAAACTTTATAAAATTACAGTGATTATGAGTTTCTTAAGCAACAGAAAATAATAGAAATAGCCCCAAAATTATTAAAAAATATATACATATAAAAAAAACAGTAAAGAAATAAATAAAATCCTACATATTAAAATGGCTGCGGTCGATTTTAGGGATCCCATGTTGGTTTGGGTATTTCCTAGTGGTGACAGAAGTTACAGTGTTTTCACTCTCTGACATTATCTTTGAATTTGTTTAATATCTGTGAACGACGGCCACATTTTGCAGAGTCACAAAAGTGCATTTGTGGACAAGGACTTCCTATATACCAAGCCAGTGCTCAGGCATAGTAAAGTACTAAAAGTACTAGTAGGTTGAAATAATTTATGCAAATATGACTGTGGGCAGACTGCGTTTACAAATATTCGGTTATTTTAAGTTCAAATATATTCAATAGTGATCACAGGATATGGCATTCATAATAGAAACTTTCCTTTCCTTATACTGACCATCATATCAACTGATTTTTCTATTATGAGCAGTGTTGGAAGGTTACTTTTAAAATGTATTCCACTACAGATTACAGATTACATGCCCCAAAATGTATTTTGTAACGTATTCCGTTACTCAATAAGTGTAACGTATTCAGAATACTTTGGATTACTTAATATATTATCATGCTTTTTACAACTACATGAATGTACTATTGCTGTGTGATGTATTACTATTACTGAAGGCTACTCGCCATACCAATACCAACTAGATTTTTAAATCTTAAAATGAGTAACAGTTAGGTATGGCTGCACTATTTGCAGCAATCTCGTATAGAAAACTATTCCACTCGTATATAAAACAGGTCCGCGGCTCGAACCATAGTAAAGGGACCTCTGGCTAAAACGTCGGGTTCAGTGTCGGGCTTGTAGCCGAAAACTAGCTTTACTTTGTTGCCTGGGTCAACTTTGCTAGCGAGAGACAGAGAGAGGCGTTCAAAGGCTGCTTCAACAGAACTTCGGAGAAAAACACGAACATAGTGTACAGTCAAGTCTTAATAGCTTACTTACAACTGGGCTACACTGCCCATGAGGCTACATTCTTTAGGGCTATGCCTGTAACACTCTGCCTATTGCCTTCATATTAAATAAGTTTTTGAATAATAATTAAAAAAAATATTTCTTCACATCATTTTGTGGGCCGCAAGTAGAGATGACATGGGCCGCGAGACTGAGACACGGGCATTAGAGCCTCTTAATGCGTGTTTTGTTTGGGTTTCCACCGGCGTGGAATTACCAAAAATAGTGAGGGAATAGCCTAACATATGAAATAGGAAAAGACCTCCGTGTAATCCCTTTATTTCAACAAAGTAACAGTATTCTCAATACCACCCTTTTAAATGGTAACTGTAATGGAATACAGTTAGTCATATTTTGTATTTTAAATATGTAACAGCGGTACATGTATTTCGTTACTCCCCACTGATTATGAGCACATCTATAAAGAAAAATCGTCACACCTCGCAACAGGTGAGGACCTCGTCAGTAGCTATTTGGACCCAGACAATACCTAGGAACTACATACCTTCCTCTTTTCTCTTTTATTTCTACTGCTAATAGGAACTCTGAAGAGATTTAACAACCAGACACAAGTTGGTAAGTTGGTAATAACCTCTTGTAGTTCTTCAGTTTCTTTTATTTCTGTGTTTTTTTCAATTTTTTTTATTGGGAGGTTAAGAAGAAGTATGGCTGAAGTTAGCTGAAAAGAATTGCTAGCAAATATTTTCATATTTAGTCTAAATATGAAAGATGGACACCTAAATAAATATTAAACTGCTAAAGTAAATATGCAAATTAAATATATATATATTGTATATATATATAATATATATATTATATATATATATATATATATATATATATATATATATTATATATATGTATATATTATATATACCTATATATATATATATATATATATATATATATATATATATATATATATATAATATATATATATATTTATTATATGTGTACTAATGTATATAATATATATATGTATATATATATATATATATATATATTATATATTTATATGTATATATGTATATATATGATTATGTATATGTATATATATATATATATATATGTGAATATGTATATATATATGTATTTATATATATGTATGTATATATATATATATATATATATATATATATAGATGTATGATATATATATATTATATATATGTATGTATGTATATATGTATATATATGTATGTATATATATATATATATATATATATATTATGTATGTGATATATGTATTATGTATATATATATTTATATATATATATATATATTATGATATATATATTATATATATATACATCCATCACCACATCCATAGCTGGACTCAATCATTTGATAAACCTATCAGACAGTATGTCATTTGTTCTGTGTGATATAACCCCCACATGTCCTTATGGCCAACTGTTACATATTATGTAGTTCTTCCATCAGTGCCTTCTGGTATTTGAATTTTGGCCGAATCCCTCTTTGAGTAGTTTTGAAATCTTCTCCCAAAATATCTGTATTTTGTCCTATGAACTTCTATCATAGATAAATTACCACAAAATCGTCTCACCTTCATGGTCTTAAGTCTCGTGGCAAGGTAGGCATCACGGTTTTGAATGCACTGTACTGTGATAAGACAAATATTAGGATAATGTTGGGTCTCCACCTAATAATGGTATGAAGTGCACAATAAATGTTCAAACAGTATGTCAAACTGTGTTTACCCAAAACTTTCAGACCCAAGCGAAAGTCTCCTGAAAACCTTTTCTCTATGATCTGATCCACCGTCTGCCCAAGCTCCAGCTCCAGTCCCATCAACACTGTTAATCATGCACAAAGTCGGGGGGGATGAAGATATTGGGATTTAAAAACTAAATCAAAACACTTTTTAACACAGAAAGATTAATGAATTTTAAAAAAGGGACAGCCACCGTTGTCAATATGTTCTACATCTCTAGAAGTCAATATGTCAATCCATTGTCCTGCCTCAGCTTTCTTCCCTTTTAGGGATGCAGAGAGAGTCTAAATGATCAGACATAATAACAATGAAACACATTAAGGGTTAAAGGAGTAAAAATATACAGTTTTGTTTCAAATATTTCAGAATCAAGTAGTCAGTAGATGTAAATGGTTTAACGTATTAAAACAGCACTTTTTACTCCAGTGCCTTTTAGTTATGTTTGTACATAAAAGTAAATAATACCTCAATGTCTGTCTGAACCACACCAGCGACACATCCTTTCTGTTATGAGAGGGGGTGAAAGAAAAAAAACAAGAGGAACTATAATTTCAAAAGCTGGACTTAATTTCAAATATGTGCTGTACTGTTTGTGTTCCCAGTGAAAGTTATACACAGGCAAAAGTTAAGCGTAGGATTTCATTCATTGTAGATCAAATTCTTTGGTTATAATTCAATCAAAGGCGATGATCAATGACATAAATATTTACATGTAGCAAAGCTTTAAGAAGCTTCTCAAAGTCATTACTGGTTTCCGATTCGATTTCCTTTTCCAGATCCTTCTTATACACTAAAACAGGAAGAGCAAAAAGAAAAAGAAGGATTAGGATTTAAACATCTAATTTTAAATAAACAATCTTTTTGGTCATTTAAAAAAAAAAAAAGTATCATAAAAGATCTTTGACTTACTTTCTTTGTATGCAGCACTGATGCTTTGCAGCTGCTTTCCAGATCTTGTGCTCAGAATTTCCGCAAGCGTTTCTTCATCTGTGCCCAAACCCTGCACACACATACCATGCACATTTCTTGATATACAACAGTTATAACATCTATTCCAAAATCCTAAAGATGAAAGCAACCACTCACCGCCATGGCCTCCTGGAGACGGTAAGCTTCATACTCCACGGGGGGCATCAACAGTTCCAGCAAAAGAAGCTCCAGGTCTCCAGATAAAGCTTTCTTCAGAGCAGTTATTATATCCTAATTCACCACATGCATAAATAAAATAACACTGAATTAATTCTTATTTTGACTTGACTCAGAGTTTCACTCCTGGTTTTCTTTTTGTAATTCTTGTTAAGTTATTTTAGTAAAGAAACAGTAAATATGACTATCACACTATGGTGTACTCTTTCCCTGTAAGACACTACAGTTGGGCATGTGACAGTAGTTCTGAAGTTGCTAAACAAAGGTGTGTTCACACCTTTAATGTCACCGTTTTTTTTATTATTTGATCAGCAAACACTTCAAAGTTACAGATGAGCAAGGCTAAACTTTTATAACTACTAAACCTCAAACTGAAACTTCAGTTTCATTGCTTAATATATTTTATTGTAGGAGACAACTTTACACTTAATGGTTTCCACAAAACCATTAAAGTTTTAATTTCGAAACTCTTTGAAAAGGTTGTTACTGTTTCTATTTTCTCACCTTATGTGTTAGCTCCTGAAAGACCTGAGCAATTACTTGCCTCTGGGCGTTGTTCCTATTGGTTAGTATTCTCAGTAGCGTCACTGTGTCTGAGCAAGATACACGATATTCAATAAATTGCCAGGAAAAGGGTGGAAAGAAATCGTGGGAATTTATTTTCAACATATGCCAATGAATGCCTTTGTTTTCCAGTGCTGTCACGATCTCCGTCACATCTCTGTCAGGGTAGAAATTGGAGTAGGGTCGTACTGTTCCAAGGGTCCCCCAGTACATATCCTATTTAATAAAAAGGGACAATAATTGTGGCATCCACTCTCTATACAATATATAAAACAACTGAGTGGCAAGAATCAAGTGAAATGTGTAACAACTAACCTCATACTGAGCATACCGCGAAGGTATGGAGATGTAGAACAATACAGATCAGCCATGCTTGAATTTAAAGAATGCTAAGTATGTCAGACTTCTAGGAGGAGGTGCTCGCATGTGTGTGTGTGTGTGGAGGGGGATGGTTCAACACAAACTATTAATACAAGTAATTTTCAATAATGAAACAAATTGGTTGAATTGTATTACTCGGCTTTCTTGATATTTAAAATCTAAACGTGACAATGCGCAGCAACCTTCAGAGCACTTGTTTATAGACAGCAATAAAAGGTATGTAGATAACCAGACTGAACATGACTGCAGATAAGGCTATTTGGAAATGTGGAGTCTTAGTGAGCAGAGTAATAAATCTTAGTGAAGAGTGAAGACGGGGCAGAGGTGTACTTCTTGGAATGTTTACTTACATAGGAGTCAGAGTACTCAGAATCCATGGCTTGCTTGTATCTAATGTGAGCAAAAACGGAAATGGCAAAGACATTAACAGCCCACATCACGGAACAAACAGATAATGTGACTTCATTTTAATAGGTTTAATAGAGATTCTCCAATGAAACTTAAAGTTTCAGCTTTTGAGAATCAAGGAATTCGTGACAGTAACATATGAAGGAGGAGGCCAAGTCCGAGCTGATTAGCGTTAGCCACTTATTTCTTAAACAAATTATTTAAAAGGAATTGTTATTTTTCTTACCTGTAACAGAATACTAGGCCAGCTGTGACAAGGAGTGGAGGTAGTGTATCTTTTTTTTTTTTTTTGTACAACCTCTCCGCCAACAAGCCCTGTATTTCA
Source organism: Haplochromis burtoni (assembly GCF_018398535.1). Taxonomy (NCBI): domain Eukaryota; kingdom Metazoa; phylum Chordata; class Actinopteri; order Cichliformes; family Cichlidae; genus Haplochromis; species Haplochromis burtoni. Next base: position 10,707 of record NW_024582510.1, read on the forward strand.
GTCCCACCCACAGTACGCCACAGCTGCTTCCCGTACACCCACTTGCGTGTCAGTCAAAGATACTGACCAATCAGTGCCCAGCATGTTCACAGCTCTGTTCACAGTTTCCCTGCTCAAATACTATGGCAACCCAGTTATACTTGAGCGTCAAGCAGGAATCTTGATAGTCAGGTTTGGTTACAGGCAACATTTTCTGTGGAATTTGACCATCATTTGTACTTCACGGCTGACTTTCCCCAAAATAAATAATTGACACGCTGTTGCTTTGGGCCAAACACAGTTCATGACATTCAAAGAAGAAATTGTAAGTTATAGCTTTGGCATGTTAAAGCTTTATACCAAGATAAGCAAAAAGATTTAATAAGCAAATTAATGAGGCAACATGCTGGCCATTTCTGAAAGTAAATGGAGGGCACACTCTGGTTTCAGGGTGTGCCTGTGTATGACCAGGTGGTCTTTTAGATTCAAAGCCTAGAAACTTGACTGTGCAGCTAGACGGAACAAAAAGGCTTTTCAACAGACACATCTGATGATACCAGCGATAGGAGGATATAGATGTGATAGAGAGCGGGGGTGTTGTGCATTTTTTCAGAAAACTTATTACAGAAGAACAAATGTCACAAGGTTTTGATCTGTCCCATCCTCTGTGCTGGTTGGCTTCTACCAGTTTCTCGTCTACAGAAGGCAAATAAACAGATCTATGTGGTTATTACAAACAAAGCTGATCTAGAGCAGACTGTGTACCCTTTGATAAACTCTGCTAAACAAAGCACTATTTAAAAGGGACAATTTGTATGCATCTCATTACTATGGAAATATTAGAAACAATTCAAATTTTATTTTTATAGAGGCATTTAAATAATAGTGCAGGTGGCCTAGATAGTTCTAGTGGCTTAAGTGAAACCACTGAACGCATGTGATATGTGAATTAGGTGAATTTGTGAGTGAAGTCTGAAATTTTAAATGTCTTTTAAAGATTGAAAACTGTTTATTCAAGCATGTGCACAACTATTGAAAGCAGCTGAAATGCTAGCTGACTTGGGGTGAAAATAGTAGAGGTCACCAAAGCTTATTTGACACTGCTAAACCTTGCAGAAAGCCTCTCCAAAAGAGTTGAAGCTGTTGTAGCTGAAACGGTCCACCAACATCATATTAACCCTTTGGATTAAGAACTGGACTTCACTCAAGTGTTCTCAAAGAGCTAAAGTATGAGCACTAATGACGTTGGTCTAAAATGCACAGCAGATAATGTCCTGAGTAGTTTAAAAAACTATGATGAAAAACAAGAAAGAAAAAGATGAATGGATTAAAAAAATAATAATAAAAATACACCCTTATTTTGTAATCTTTTCTACAGTCATTTTATTCAATATTTAATATTTTAAAACCTTTCCCTCCTACATAACATGAAATTACATCTTTAGTATCAAATATTAACATACAGCTGAAGCAGGGAACACAGAAACATACACATTAAGATTTACATCAAAATATGTCAAGAAACGGTAACTCGACAGAAACTGCACAGTTCATTGCACTGGACCATGCATGTATACGTAAGTGCAACATTTCCCACAACACATACAGGATTTTTATATTACATATATAAAAACAAAAAATTAAAAGCGTAACACGCATTTCTTGAATACTAAACACCTTTTTGGCTTCACCCATCCAGCTTCACTATAAACCCCAGAAGGCCATTTTGTTTTCATTCCAGGAAATCAAATGCCCAAAAGCAATTTGAATTTCAAACTTAGATTTATAGTAAACAAATATAGGACGAGATGATGTTCCTCTTCTACAGACAAAAAAAAAAAAAAAAAGCCCCCATAAACTCAGATTCCGATAAACATGGAAATCCCAGGCTGGATAATCAAATTGTTGACAAATGATCAGCTGGAAGGTCAAATGAAAGTCGCAGAACAGTGTGAACCATATACGGAATTTTCACTGTACATCCTTAAACAAATAACATGTATTTGCCATTGCTTTTCGACTCATGCTCCAATTAAAACTAAACAAATCAAGGCACTTATTTAAACTCTTCTTTGGTAAAATACATTTTGAAAATGATTAAAAGAAAAAAAAACATTTCATGCTATGAATGCAAACTGACAAAAAACCTTGAAAACAACTTGGGCAGCTTTTGCAGGGCATCTATTGCTTCTATGCATTCTTGCTGTTGGATACTGATTTCAAACTAGCTCATAGGTTTTAGAAGGAATTGCATGTCCTGAGATGCAGTAAGTCATGAAACAGATACAAGAGTGGATACTGAAATATCAAGACAATATCACAAAGTGGCAAAGATAAGCTCGGTTCCTGTGCTGCTGATGGCTACAGCAACTCTATCTCCCACTGCTGGCTGGGCCTCTCATCATTCTCGGGCATAATGACCACGTGGTCCTTGTCGTAAGTTTTGCCACCTGATGAAAAAAGTAGTTTCACAATGTAAATCTGACTAATTATTCATGCTGTAGTGGAATGTAACTACATAAACTCATTTTCATTGTGGAATTGTTATTTTTACATTAATACATAAAAAATATCCCTGCCAGTGAACACTTTAAAAAGGGAATATGCAGGAAAATAAACTTGGACACTTCTGAAAATTAAGTTAATATCATTTGAGATTAGATAAGATTTTGTGATGACCAATTATAACTTAATATTTAATAATTTTAGAAAATAAATGCCAGTAAAAGCTACAATAGCCACTAACAACTTTACACGCAACAAATGTTTAAAGGTTAAATTACCACATTTTCTTCTCATACCTTTAACATCCAGGACCATGCCAGGGAAAGTATTGCTAGTGATGAGGCCTTTCATTGGGGCAGTCCAGGTTTGAACGGGCTGTCGGGTTTCTGTCCACAGAACCACCTTTGCTGCTGGCTCTATGTTGCCAACCACCTGAAGGCTCATGGTTGGGGACAACTACAGAATACACAAAGTATTATGTTGGAAAGAATTGTCAAGATTTGAAATGTATGACTGTGTTGAGGTTTTCGGAGATGTCGCCAGCATTGTTACCTTGTTTTTAATCAGTCCATCCTGGTAGAACCAGATGTCACTCAGTGGCTCCACCTCAGGCGTCACCACCACTCGTCCTGATTTCAACTCCTCCACGCCACCCTGGACGGACAGGAAGTGACCTCGCTCTGTGTTCTTGATACGGAAAAAGTGGCGCTTCTGTAGAAGGAAAAAAATAGCACAATGTATTACTGTTATAGAATCTGTGGGCAGGCCAGACAACTCAAAGTTATTTGTAAATAAATACTAGCTGAAGTGAACAGAACTGGCTGCACTTGTAACGATGGAAATTAGTTTCCATGTTTTTTTCTTTTTAAATATAGGGACCAACAGAATCACCACTCTCTCCGTTTTGGAACTATTGGATACTTTTAACATCTGAGATTTATAAAAATGTCAGCCTGGTTTACTAATAACACTAATGAGTGACCTAGAACACCAAAATCAACACCTTTAGGATCAAATTATTCTTCTTTAAGGCTCCTAATAAAGGCTTTGTTTGTTTTTTAAGGCTCCTAATGAGGGTTTTTCGATGCAATCTTCACTTATTGTGTAAAATGAAGGCTCTGAACTGGTGCTGGCGACAGGAGCTTAAGTCTATAAACATGATTTAATGCCATTAAAAGCAGGAAGAAAATAATTGTATAATTTTCTTTTAATAATTAATAAAGATTCAAACTTTCAGAGGTTCTCTTATTGTGTACCTCATGTTTAAAAGACATTGTAAAGAATACTTGTTAACAAACCTGTCTGACTGGGTACATTGAGCCAATAGTGTGAAGGGAGCTGAACTTTGGCCAGTTGGTGATTTCAATTGGCTCCAGCAGGAACTGGCGCCCCCTGTAGTTGCTGTGTTCACATATCACCCAGCTACAAAGCAGGAAAGTGGACACAAAGCATTACTTATGACAACAGTATCCAGGTTCTCAGCAAGATATTTTTGGTTCACTATTAGCTGATGAAGCCATTTAATTGCATGTAAGTTACCAGCCACTGTTGACTCTGAGCGACAGGATGTGGTTGTTGAAGCCTTCTTCTACCATACTCAGGATCTCTGTGTCTGTGGTGATCTCTCTGCCCTCCAGACACTCAAGCCCGAACAAAGAGATGGAAGGAACTGAGAACAACTGGAGAAAGAAAGAGCATTCAGTAAGGCCATTGCCATTGTGTGCAATAGGTCGGCAGCCTTAACATGAAATTTCCCACTCGTGGGACTAATAAAGGTATCTTATAATCGAGAGCAAAATTTTCCCTACACTGTGTGAGTGCATTTCTTACCAAGGGCACAATCTTAACAGAACGAATGGAACAGTCAGGGGGGCAGCCCATGCTGGTTAGATTGGGATAGTCTCCTTCAGATAAGACATACAAGTTCCCAGAGAACTGTTCATTCTCATAGACGACCCAGCTGAAATGCACAGTGTTAAATTGTGTCTTTATTACTTTGCTTGAAAAAATAAAAAATACACACACACCAAATCATGTCAACTCTAACTTTTACTCACTTTACTTCCTGCTTACTCACCTTCTTCCTGTCACTCTGCATGACTTGGTAACTAATTTTTCTGGCATTTCCTCCTGTTTGCAGTTAAAGATGTAACACTCTCCCTGGAAGTCTGGCTCAGAGTACAATTTTATCTGACAAGAAGAAATAGGAAAAGCAAGGTGAGATGCCAGCTGAGAACATTTATATCTGTACTGTGACAGAAGCAAAGTTAACAGGGAAAATGTCAAGGTGCTTAACTTTGACCAAGTTATTAGCTTTAAGATATGCTCCATCCTTGAAAAAGGTTTTAAGCAAACAAAAAGAAACTCTGGATTCAAGTAATACAGTTCAATGTAACCTTCGCACATTGTTTTGGGACTGCTATCAGGCAGGGGACAGAGAAAGGTGAAGAAAAACAAACTACTGCAGTTTATAAGTTATACACTAAGCCTGTCGACCTTTGAACAGTGGAGCAAAATAACTAAAAAACAAACAAAACAAAACAAAAAACCCTGCATAACCCAAGCTTAGAGCAATTCAGACCGTCTCTTCTTTACAACACTGCTTCAATTCAATTCCCCATGAAAGCTTTCTTTCCACATGACTGTACTTACCTCATCCCTGGACCTTGAACTGTCATTTGGAGCCTAAATACAAGACAAAACAAAACAAACCAAACAGAAGAATTACATGTCTGCACAGTTCTTAGTTTAGCAGTTTGAAGATACGACTCCCAGTGATTCTCACCAGTAAGATGGGCTGAACTGAGCAGACACGAGTGTCTTGAGACCCCCAGTCAGCACAGTTATTGTAGAAGCCTTTCTCTAGAATGTACTGGTGACCAGAAAAGTCCACATGCGAGTAAGCGATCCATCTGTAAGGAAGACAAACAAATACCTGATTATTGTAAAACCTGTCAATTCGTCGGTACAATTTAAGAAGAGGGGAAAAATATATATATTAAAAAAAATAAAAAATACTGGTGTCTTCTACACACTTACGCCCCACTGATTACTTCGATTGAACGCGTGGAGGTTTTGTAGCCAAACAGCTCAACGTCAGGGATGGCCTCTGTCACCTCGAAGGTCTTCTCCTCTTGCACTCCATCTTGGTCTTCCTCTAGCTGCTCAAACATCACCATGGCAGGGTCTGTCAAGTCCTGCAAGAGACAAAAAAACAAACAAACTGATTAATAGTCTGCATTCTAATATTTATCACGTTACTGATAATATAAACCATATCAGAGTTGCTTCATTTCTCTGGAGCCTGTTGTTATGAGTTTGTTGTAGACTTGTAGTCAAGTCCACCTAAACCAAGATCAAGACGATACCAAGACAGACCGAGTCAAGACCAAGGCAAAGTCGAGACGAGACAAAAACCTTGCACTTGCACAACCCTCCTCACCGCTGTCTACTGTCTCACTCACTTACTGAGAGGACAGACGCACAATCCACTTGACTGTCGCGTCTCTCACCCTCTCTGTTTTTCACATGATGTGATTGGCCACAATATGGAGGAACTGGAGCATAGCTGAGCCACTGTGTGAGAGCTGAGCAGCGAAAGGAAATTAAGTGAGGAGCCGGCTCTCGCTCAATGGGAGTCGACTCTTCTGATTCACTACAAAGCACTCTCTGAGCACGGCTCTTAGAGCTGATGCTTTTGCGCATGACACATTATCGAACGTTACGTTGTGCGTCATGGATACTGTTGACTCCAAATCTCCTGACAACTGTGTCGATCTGAGACAGCGAGACCAAGACAAGACCGAGACCACGTAAAAGTGGTCTCGAGACCGGAGACGCGTATTAACAATTTCAAGTTAAACGGCCCTCTTGCAATTTAATGTGCAGCTTTCACTTACTGGGAGCCACAGCGGTTTCGTTTAAAGACTTCGAAACATGAGAAGAATGAACAAATATTAGTTCTTATGAAGTCATTGTAACTTACTGCTCGAATGACCCTAACAGAGCGCAGTTCAGCATCACAGCCTCCCCACACCCTCCAGTCATGATACTCTCCTTCCTCCAGCAGGTACTGGTGGCCTCGGAAACCCTCCTTCTCGTAGCCCACCCAGCTACAGAAACAGAGAAAGGCACATGGCTTAAAAAACAAAACAAAAACAAAGTAATGATGTGATCTGCAGCTGTTAAAACTTGCAAAATGCCTTTTCAAAGATCACCGAATACAAACAGGCAAGAATGCCACTTACATTCCTCCTAGTACTTTAAGAGAGCCCACGTTATACATAAAGGTTGTTTGCTGCCTCTCTATTCTGGTCATAAAGTCTCTCATGTTGGTGGTTATTGTCCTCGATTTCCCAGTAAAGTAGGGCTTTTCATAAATCACCATCTGGAGACAAAAAGTCAGCTTTTAAGTTTCAGTAATAGTTTCAGTAGCAGTTTGTGAACAGGAAAATTCATCCTTCTTCACCTTTGGATCATTCAGATTTTCCACCTTTGGTTCACCCTGTGAGTTAAAAAGAAAAAGAAATCCAAATTAAGTGCAAGTGATAAAGAAGGCAGATTGTAAGTGCTTCTAGAAGTGACACTTACTATTTTGAGTGGATGTAATGACCCCACGTAGGGCTGTTCCACCCCCCAGGCTGCTGGGTTGGAGTACCCCCCAACCTCCAGGACTCGTGGTACACCCTGGAAGAAAGGCTGTGCGAACACAAGCCACCTGAAGAGCAGAAAAATAGATGTCAGTAAAAAACATTAAAGCAATCTGATTTGTCAAATTGGATGAAATGCAACACTAGTGACAAATGATCAGTATCATATTATTTTTGGCTTTACAAAGCATTTTGAATAGATCAACATCACTCACAGCCCTGCGTTAATAATGATGGAATTGGCCTTAATGGGGAAACCAAAAATCCTGGCATCATCGGAAGTATCTCGGAAGATGACTTTCTTTCCCTCCGCTTCCTCTTCAGGGAAAAGGCTGATTTCTGGAACGCTGTAGTCCTGAGGGAGGATAGAGGGAGGCTGTAACGCTGCTGTCACATGGGAAACACGTGACTTACAGATACACATCATAATGAGTAGATTTTTACACCTCCAGCATGGACAAGAAAGTTGTCCACCCTCTGTTAAAAGGAGCTTTCGCACCAGTTGGGTCTGGATTGTCAGATATTTTTAATTTGATTTGTTTTCTGAGGAAAATCAAATATGTCAGTCTGTAGGCATTTTCAAAGAGTATGAGCGAGAAAAAGGATGGGAGCACAATGCCATCTGAAGATAAAGAATGTTATACTCTTTACTAACAGAGCAACACTGTTATTGTTCTGAATACAGACTGAGCTGATGTCAGACAGACACCTCTACCAACCAATCACTGTCAAGTACTGGGAGACAACCCACGCAGGTGACATTATATAGGTATGGCATGTTAAAACAAAAATAAATATATGCAATAGATAAGTGTCTCAGGCTTTTTGATGTGAATAGTCCATTTATCTCAGATTAATAAAATAGTAGAAAATAATTAAATATTTATTTTCATGCTTCAATGTTTCAATCCTTTAAAACAAAGTACATTTGTAGTAGTATCGGACTTGTCATACTTGTCGGCCCAGTCAAGTGTTGACACTTATTTTTGACACTAGATGGTGCCATTGAGCTAAGGAGCAAACAGCCACTTGCAAGATTGAAAACAAAACATTTGAGAAGAAATCAGCCGTTCATGCTGATATAATGATTCTGCAATAAAATGTTCCACTGCACTCAGTTAGCTTTCAAATCCTAATTCAGGCTTTGTGGCAACAACCAGCGACAACAGAGGGAAAGAAAATTCCTCTTACCCTCACTGCTCTTCGTATGGATCCGATGAGGAACCTCCTGGCTGGCTTTGTCTCCTTTTGCTCATCATTTGTGTCTCCGTTGTGCTCATCTCCCTCATTCTGTTCATTCTCTTGCTGCTCTTCTGGAGGGCTGAACGGGTAAGTAATCTCGATGTCACCCTCATCCAGAGCAATCTTCTCCCCTTTGAAGTTGGGTTTCTCATAAAGCACCCACCTAAAGGATTAAAAAGAAGAAGAAAAAAAGAAAAAGAAAAGAAAGGGCAGTGTAAGGTTACAGCCTGCTGCGTATGACCGTTGTTTCTCCTGATAATATGTTTATGCACTTTTCATAGACATTTACTGTTGCAACATCATTCTGATGTGTCAAAGCAACGAGTATTTCTCATTATTAATGTAGAGATAGTATTTGTTATTACTCTCATTAATGCCAGTGTTGATTTTACCCAACTATGCGGCTTTGTTACTAACAAAAAGGGTTTTAGAGGCAGGGACATTAAAAACCTGACACTAGTCATTCACTGCTTTACAATTTTGCTTTTAATGAACCCAAGGCACAAAACTTTATGGGAATCAGAAGCCAAATGAAATCCTACTACTTTGCTACTTTTTAAGATTGGCTTTTCTTTTACAGCCCTCTCTTTAAATAGAACAACACACACTTTCTCTTTCTTATAGATGAAATTTTGCATGAACAAGCAATCAAACGCACTGCTAATAATGAAGAATGTCAGGCAGTTTTTCTACCACGGTCTGGTAAATGTTGTGCAACTCCAGCGCTGCTACAGTTACAAAGAGGATCAAGGATTATGTGAAATGTGATCAATAAATATAGCCTAATAAATGAATATTCCTCTCTAAATATGAGTAAAAATAGAAGACACCATAGTAGAAACATGCAAGCAGTGTACATGTACCTTTAAAATGGACCCATATGCAGTATGCTACCAATAAAATCCCAACACTTGAGCTGCTTGATAAAGGTAATCTCTTTATAAAAGACAGATTTTTTTTTTAAAGTCAGAGGCTGATGGCCTACAAATGCCACTTACTTTGCATTCTTAAATTAGAGTATTAGCTGTGGTTTGGGTAGTGGCGCAGGAAATGGTGTGTGAACTGACAGTATAATCATCTCATTGTAAGAAGCTGAGGAAGCATTAGTCTAGTGTTAGTACAGGACCAGCAGGGTTACTGCAGGTTCACAGAGCTGGCTGTGTTTGACAAAACATTCCATGTCTGAGGCAGGTGTGTGTTTAAGCTTGTGTTTGGGGTGTGTTAACGATTGAAGGAATTTGCATGCCCACAGCACATCAATAGCAGTCTTGTTTTTATAACGCTACCTGATCACATCCGGAGAGAGTTTTATTTGGAAAAACCGCTGACTTGCTAAACACTTGACATTTAAAAGACAAAACCAAAATTATATATATATAGCAAAGGTTAGGAGCAATTTTAAGTACAATTTCCTTAAAGTGAGATATACGTAGTACACTTGACAAAAGGTTTTGCAGCTATAAATTCTGGTGATTAAACAGTTTCTGGTTAGAAAAGAAAAACAAAAAGTAAATCATGAAAAACTTCTTTACTTATTTCCTTGTGAAAAGCTTTGTGTCACTTAATGCCATTTTTTTTCTTTTAGATATTAATGCATAACTCTGCAGTGAGTATGTAGTAAGAAAGCGCTACTTTCTGCATTTGGTAAATAAAAGCATTTAAAAGTCCAAAGTCCCAGACACCTGTATTAAGTGTGGCGTGGATAGGGGTTCTTTGTTTCACTGCATGTGGGAGTGCCCACAGGTGAAAGTCTTTTGGGAAAAGGTAATAAATCTGTTAGGCCAAATCATTGGTGATGTGATGTGCTCTGTTAACGATAGGTCTTTTGGAAGCCAAGTGATGTATTGCGTGTTGGAAAGATTAAAAAATAAATAAATTTAAAAAAAAAAAAATAAAAAAAATAAAAAATAAAAAAAAAAAATGTGGACTGACGTCTATACCAACTCTGGAGAAAATAACTTATGCATTAAGAAACAAACTGAACAAGTTTTGGGCCATATGGTCAAAATTCTACAACTTTTTTGAGAAATGCAACGTATACACTATGGACTTGACGGCTTGAAGTGCTAATTTGATATGTATGCTAGACTTGTAGTCAAGACCAGAGGGTTTGGAAGCCTGTCTCCACCCACCACCACTACCCCTGCCAGTGGCGGACTCCCTCAGGTGTCGGTGCGTTGGTGGTTCTTTGTGTCTGGGGGTGGGCGTCCGGGTACACACTGGCTCACTCCTTGGCGGCCGCTTATCGGGGCCTGGAGCCTGGGGCTCGCTCGGGCCACTTCGGAGGTGGGGTGCCCCCGGCCTCTCGGCCTGGGGCTCAGTCACTCAGGCACAGCTGGCTGCCGGCGGAGCTCACGGGCGCATCACTGCAACTCCCCCTGGCTTCTGCTCCACGGCTGCTGAGTGAGCCCTCATCTGGGACTCTCCTCAGCTCTTACTGGGACAGTGGCGCGGCTGCCCCTCTGTTGGTCTTCCTTGGTCTCTTGTGTTCTGGGGGCTTCTGGATGTCTGGAGTTTTGATCTCCTCCATACCTGCTTCATGCCCTGGAGGACGGGGCTGTGGCTCCCCACACCCTCTAGCAGATCATTACATGAAGGAACCTTTGGAATGCAAGCATGCTGATCCACACAGGTATGCACACAGGTGTACACATGGGTATTCACAGACATGGACTACAGCTTTCTTGGCTGCTGCCTCAAAGCACATTGTGCGCTGTCTATCTTGCGTGCTGCACAATATCGTTTATTATTTAGTATCTACTGATATCTACTGCTAGCTAGTTTATTGTGATGGTGCCATTTTTTTTTTATTATGTTGCTCTTTGTTGTTTGCTTTCTCTTCTGTTTTTTTTCTCCATACAGGTGACCCAGGTGTTGTGTTTTGTTTTTTTTTGTTTGTTTTTTTTTTTCCTTTCTTCCCCCCCTTCTCATCGTCTCTTCTCCCCTTTGGTTTTCTTTCTCTCCCTCTCTTTCTTTCATTCCTTCTCCCTGTCCTATCCCCCAGTCATATCTGTCCCGTTTGTAGCAACTGAAAATAAAATAAATTCATAATTATAATAAAGGTCAATCAAATGGACCAATATGGCAAGGCCATGATGATCCACTTGGTAAAATAAATCCGCTTGGCATCTTTCTTGGCCTTAAGACAACAATTCTGATGGCTAAAGATCCAAACGGGACACAAAAAAAAATAAATAAAAAAGACCAGAGGGTATCGAGACCAAGACAAGACCAAAACAAAAGTCCGTCGAGACCAAGACCATGTAAAAGTGGTCTCGAGACCAAGGCCGGTCTCGAGACATCCAACTCTAAATGTATGCCTGCCCTCCCCTCCCCCTTTGCTATGGCTTGCTTTATTTTTGTTTCTATTATTATGCCTTTTGACATTATTTTATTTTATGTTCACTGTATATTATGTAAAACTAGTTAAAACCTAATAAATAAATATGTAAAAAAAAAAAAAAAGAAAAGTCCAAAGTCCTGTCCTTTTACAAAGTTAAATACATACATGCATGCCTAAAATACAATCAAAAATAAAAACGAGACAACAAGTAATATCTGTTACCGACAGCAAGAGGATCCATATGGATTTGTTTTATGGGAGAAGGGGGAAATAAATAAATAAATAAATGCTTCCAGCACTTACCCTCCTCTGACCACCCTGATAGAGATGGTTTCCTGCAGCTCCCAGGGTGTAGCATCAATGACATCACCGTGTACCTCAATCCTTTGGCCGCACATACCCGGTCGGTCAAAAATATACATCTAGCCGGAAGGAAGACAAAATGTTAGCATAAATTATGACTGTACACTTGTAAAATCAGATGTTTTAAGGCTGCAGGTCATATAATCAGATATTAATAATAATAATAATAATTATGAATTACGTTGAGTATATAATCAGTGTTAATATTACAGTAGATGTCATTTAATACTACACAAGCACCTGGGATGAAACTGTAGAAAAGAGAATTACTGCAGTCTTTATCCTGTGCTGCAGAAGAGTCCTTTATATTGTCAAAGGAAAATAAAGCCAACACTGTTGAAAGGCATCATCTCCAGTTTCATATTCAACCTTAACCTTTAGGCGTTTAATACTAAAAGAGTAGAAAGCTGACTATATGGTATTGAGATTGCAAACTTCTTGCATAGTTGCATTTCCTGATTATCAACAGAATCTAGAACATTAAAAAGTGGAATAAAATTTTGCACATCACAAGAGAAAATGGAGGTGCAGATGTGCATATATATGGAATTTATTGAATAACAAAAACCTGCCCAATTCTAAAGCACAGACATGTTTGGGACATCCAGCTTTAAGGCCCTACAGCATGGGAGAGAACCTAAACCTAAATGGAAGCTCCTCCCCAATTATTAAGAATCATTTGCGGGTAACCTCAGTGAGAAAATCTAAGAGCTCTCCAGCAACAAGCACAAGCAGGTCTGAAATTAACACAAGGCCACAATGGTACAGGCAATAGTGTAGTAGGTATGCACTTTAGTTACCAATCAAAGGCAGAAATTCCACAGAAGAGGTTTGGGAGGGTTTTTATTAGCATCTGATAACAATCCTATTGTTTAACCAGACAGTCCGCGTCGTCTACTGCAGAATGGTTATGAAATGATGTGTAGGCTCCTACATTACCAAGAAAAACAGTTTTGTAACAACAACTTATTCCCCCTCAGGTAAACTAGCAAGGTGTTGTGTACTTAATGGTTCAAAGACTGAGATTCACAAGAAAGCTCTGCTTTTAACGGCCAATTTTTAAATTACACTTCAATATGCTAGCTGACATTACTTTTTAGCCACTTTTTAGTTCAAGTTAGTGGCAAAAGTGGCTGTCAGCTTATACACGTTTCTAAAAAGGCACGTGGGTGAAAACAACTCTCACTGAAGAGTGCGGTTTGTGTGGCCAACTCACCTTTCCAGGACGAGGATTAAGCTTTCCATGTTCCTTCTCTTTGGTAAGCTATGGACAAATAGCAAAATTGTAAGGATTAAACGGACATCACAGGACATTATTTTCTTTTACTTTTTTTTTTTTTTTTTTAAACGTACTCTTTGGGGGAAAAGAAAACAGCCTTGGTAAGGCATGTAAGATTTAGACACGCTATTACGCCCAGGTTCTAAACATGCCACACAACCCAAACAGTGTTACTGTACTGTCACCTTGTTCAACAAGTTCTGAGGAAGTCTGAAAGATGATGTGAGAAGACTTAAGATCCTTCACGACAATTCAAGGACAGCTTTAACAAAGAGGAATACATTCCTCTACTGAACCTTTGACACTTCTGACTTGGAACTACAGCAGGAGCTCACATGACAAAGAGAGACATTGCACTGGAAACAAAAATAAATGTGCTGTGCACCCAACAAGTAATTAAATAAATTCTTTTTAAAGCTGAATTGGTTTTAGAATGTTTAAAAGGACAGACTGCAATGTGGTTGAAGCCACAGCAAATTAGAGTTTTAGGTGATACTGGTGTGTGGTGAGGTATCACTTCACTGCTCGTCTGGAAGCTCTGCAGGAAACCGGTTACAAACTAGATCATGTTACTGACCAATGAGTGGCAACAGCTGAAGCTAAGGTTTCAAGAGTCTGACCTAATTTAATTCAGAAGCATGTTTGTTGTAATAGTAATAAAAAATTTTTTAAACATGAATAAAAAAAAAAAAAAGGATGAAATGTATTCATACTTAAAAAACAAAACAACAAAAAACGTAAAGACAAAATAGTAAAACAAACAAAAACAAACACAGAAGGTAGTAATCCCACTCAAAGGTGACTGGGTTTTTTCTGTTCTTCAAGTTTCTGAACCCTTGAGAATTTTCCTTAAATTAATAGCTTTGCATTTTCACAATAAATTATACCCAGTAGTTCATACTGATATCGTACGTTAAAAGGTGACCATAGTCTGCATATCATAATTAATTTGGAGTTTGAGTTTTAAGTTAGCAGTAATTGAGAATCACTGATTAAAAACTTTCACTTGCAAAAACCTACTTAAAAAAGACGACATGTGCAGCTGTGGCATTAAACTAGTGGACCAATTAAAATCCTGATTAAGAAAAAAAATGATGGAAATGTAAATTACGATTAGGTTGGCCAACTGTTATTGTGCCTCAGGCTAGTAGCTAGGCTAAAGTAGCACATTCAGTGCAGCACCTGCTTAAATAACAGATGGGTTTTTTTCTGCATGCCCTCTGCACACGTTTCTTTTGTTAACATCACTATAAACCTTGAGCCAAAAATCATTCAAAGTCAGAAAGCTACGTCGCCGATGGAGACTGCAGAGATTACTGCCTTCTTGATGCCCTACAGAAACAAACTCACACAGACACGTTTTACCTTCCGTTCCTTTCCCTCCCTGCAGCCTGGGTACAAGATCTGCTCTCCAATAAAATGAGCTACCACAAATGGAATGTGCAGTTTCAGCAAATCACATATTTAAAAACAAAACAAAAAAAAGTTTGACCGTGTAATGAAATAACTGACGACTGCAGCAAACAAGAAACTGGGGAAGAGAAGGGATAACGGCTGTCATCTTTTCTTCTCACACAGGTGTCGCCTTATGTGTTCCTGTCATAATTCATCTAATCAAATATCAAGTTTGAAGAAAAGAAAAAAAAACTAGGGTGTGGCCATGTCTCTGCAGGAACAGACAGATAGCTGGGATGGGTGGGGAACCCAGCTGAGATCATTTAAAAACAAAATAATAATAATAATAATAATAATACCACGGCTATTTAAGCAGTTGAAATGACTATAAATATACATTTTAAAAAAAAGGGTTCGCAGGATGAAATCTCCTTAATTCTTTGAGAACGTGATAACGAGAAATAACTAGAATACATCAGTGGGTGTAAAACTCTTTTGAAGTAATGCTCGTGTCTTAGACAAATAATCTTTCCCCCACAGTTTGGCTCACATCAACAACTCAGGAAGCACATCAGAAGTCAATATTAGTGTCAAACATTGTGTTACACGAGCTTTGATCACTTCAGAGTTCTAATTGGACAAACTTTGTGCCGATATTTGTGTTAGATGCTACAAATGCCACAGGCCTACACTGACATTTCACTCTTCATGTTCTTCCATCGCTTATAGAATTGTTGTGCTTCCTAACTGCAGCTGCTTAAAACCATCCTGTGCTTTGTGTTTCGATGGGGGTGGGAAACAGGATGTGGCAGAATGAACAAGAGAGTGTGTCCCAACATTCAGGCATGAGTTCTGTAGGCATATATACATAAACCAAAGTCTTCACCTACATGCACTTTATCCTGTGACCTTTGGGATCTTCACTGAGAAATAGAATGTTTTTATAATAAATAGGAACATTTATTTCATTTTGAAGGATTGTTTTAACACTGCATGACACTGGAAACACCAGCAGGCCCATCCTTTAATCACTGCTGGTTTTCTATAGAAATTCCATTTTGAAGCTTATTTAAATGGCACGTTTGGCATACAAATGCCAACAAAAGCCACAGATAACTGGATTTGTTGTGTGCATAAGTCATTAAGCTCACCTATTGTGAGCTGACCTGTTTTGTCATTTCTTACAATGGGAGAAGAATGGATGAGAGCTGCCTGTAAGTAAACACAATCATAGGATTTTCTTACTCATTCTGTTATCAAAGGGATAGTTAACCTTTCACACCTCACCCAACCCTCCACTTAATGCAACTGTTTGCATACTTTGAGCAGCCGCACTCGAAGACTTAGAAATATTCAACGAACGTGTCATCGGATATGTTATTTTTTAATAAAGAGGTCACACTGTACGTTTTCATGTCTAATGTGATCATTTCTTAGCCTGGATTGTTACATTTTTAAATGTCAAATCAACAAAAGCATTCTCACAAATGTAATATTACTCACATAGGCATCGGGGAAGGCTCTGTATTTTGAAAGTAAGTTCTTGTCAGGCTCAGTTGTTTGGCTCTGGAACTGAGACTTTCCATTAACATTGCTGAACAATGAACTGTGGACCCCCACAGCGGCATCACTACTCAGGCTCCTCTGCAGGATGGGAGTGCCCATTGTCCCGCTACCCACACCCATCGCCATCTGAGGGGTCTGGCTAAACATTGATAAAGGAGTGTCTGTGTTGGCGAATGGCCTGTGGAGGTCAATCGAGCCAGTTGGGCTGAGGAGGCGAGTGGGGCTGTTGCTGGCAGGTGGGGAGCCGATGGCCAGAGATGCAGGCCGACTCACATGAGTGTTCAGGTCTTCGGCTACGCTCAGAGAGGAGGATGAGGAATTCATAAGAAAGGAGAGGCGCTCAAAGCGCGATCCACCCGACTCTGTGCCAGCGCCAAGGTCACCCATCCCCTTTAATCCCGCAGTCGTGTGATCTTTTAAAGATAAAGTTTCGGGTAGGGAGCTGGTGCGGAACACTGACCGATGGGCTTTTCCGTTTTCTTGTGTCTGAACTGTGGATGACGGCTTGTAGTTACCAAAGAGGACACTGTGATCAAGGCGAGAGCTTGTGGTAGGAGATGGAGGTACTTCATTGCCATTAAGCACTGGTGATTTTAAATCCTCAGACGAGTCAGAGGATTTTCTCATTACAGTACTGTTAAGAGTTGATGCTCTAAAGGGAAAGTTGAGACCTCTTGTTCCAGGGTGTCCATCCTGCAGGTGACATGACACATGCATAGTTATGCTAAGCTCTGAAGCATTCACCTATGAGATCTATGCCTTCAAAACAATGCAATGAATGCAATTTCATTTTTGGTGCTGACATATTTGATGAGTTGCATTCAAAAATACTACAATTCCTGAACAAACACATAAGGAGTGTATTATAAATTGCTTATAGCTTTAAAGAACATTTCAATTTTCATGACTTCTACAATAAGCAAAAACAATCATAAAAACAATATAAATAAAGGTAAATAATGAAACAGCATGAAGATTGTCTAGCTCATGAAATTAATTTTAAGTCTACGATACCTGATTCTGCCTGATTCTCAGTTCCAATGGAGAACGACTGTCTCTTGGGGAAGTCCTCTTCAATCCCAGGTCAGCAGGCAGAGTATACAGTCCATTGAGGGACTCGGCTGGAGCGCCTGTTCCTTCCATCTTTGTTTGGAGACCGCTCACGGAGTCAGGCACGTCAGAAGAGACTGGGCTTGGAGCATCCTCCACAATGGGTGGCAGAGAGGAGGCGAGGCCTGCATTATTGGTGCGTATGCTCACACTCTTCTGCCTCAGAGAAGGCCCCATGCTCTTTAAAGTATCCACCAGAATTTCCATGTCAAACTGGCTGGTGGAGTCTTCGTCAGGGGAGGCAGGAGGAGTAGAAAGAGTAGTAGCTACAGGGTCAGAGACAGCCTCCACAAGTGTGGCTGTGAACACCCCAGTAAATCGGTATGAGTCGCCGTCCTCTTCCTCCAAACTGTTGTTGTAGCTGGTTTGTTGTGTTGAGGAAAGGCTGGATACAGGGAGCTGTTGTGGCTCCCAGGCTGACTTTACACTCTCTGACCCTCCCTCTCTCCGTCCCAGTGTTTCACCTGCAGCTGCTCCAGGCTCCTCCTGCTCCACTAAGCTCCTCCTCCAGTCATCTGCTGGTGCTTTGACTGGGTTGCTTTCACGGCTCAGGTAAAATTCATTCCTGTCACTCCACCTGTTGCCAAGGGTAATAGGTTCCTCCAGAGAGGGGAGGGAGGGGGAAGAGAAGGAGTCAGTGAAGCGTGTGTATGCTGTAGTGTCAGGCAGAGCCGAGGAAGAGGAGGAGTTACTGGACGAGGTGTCTGATATATTGTAAGTCAGGGAGTCAGAAAAAGTGTAATTCTCTGTTTTACTTGGTTTATACTGACTTACACCCTCAAATCTATTTTTCCATTTATACTCTGAGTCAAGATCCGGTTCATTTGACTCAGTCGAGGTGCTCGTTTTGCTAAAGTCCACTTCATCCTGTCTATTATCAACAGCATCAGCCTCATTAATGAGAGATAGTTTACGAAAACGATGTTTGGCTTCATCCTCTTTGGAGAGAGACGAGGTCTTTATTAACAGTGTGGTACTCAGGCTGCGGTAGCCTGAATTCATTTTGTCAGCCGATTCCTGGCAGTCGTCCGTCTGTTGACTTTCTGAACTTGCTGCGGTGGTCCTTGAAGCTGTCAAAGATCTACACAAATAGCAGAAAGAAAATAAGGTGGTAAGCGTTTCACAGCATACAAAGAGCTCCAAGGCAGAGTCTTCAGGGTGTGGTGGACACACAATGCCAAAAATGCAAATTATACAAAGCAATATCGCTTATCTTGACTAGCATGCAACGTCCAAGTTTGCAAAACATGTCACAAATTTTGTTTCTCCATTTTATATCTGCTAAAAAAAGTACTATATAAATGACCATAAGCAAAATGCATTCAGCTGAGGTATTCAATTGACCTGAATACTTTACAGAATATACCCTGCACCAACAACCTCTTTAGAGCCAGCAACGTTCTCCACATTTCAATATAAACATTAGATAAGAACACTCAAATGTTAGTACTACAAAGCGCTGTGTAGGAACTGAGACAGGCCGTTGATTCAGAGAACAATTCAAACGCCAAAGACGTGTTTAGAAGAATATAAACTTTTTCATACCATTAAAAACGTACGATGTTCATGATAAAATCTTTAAGGAAATTTTGCAATAAAAATTGTATTTTGTTATTTAGTTTCAAATGCTTCTCTGTATTTTTTGTTTTAAACAAGTTTTTGAAAGATTTTTGAAATATTTGCGTTAACTTGTTTTTATGACAGGTGGTCTCATAACTTTGTTAAGCACTGTAGCTCAGGCTCTGCTACTTTAACTTTGGTCAGTTTTCCCTCTTTTTTTTTTTTTTTTAAATAATTAATTTAAAACCCTTTAAGCTTCCCAAACATTATCCATGTGAAAAGGTCAAATACTGAAGAGTATCCCTTTAAGAAAAGATTTTATACTTAATTATACTTTCACGAAGCAACAGATCTTACCAATTTCTCAAGAATTAAGATTCAGTTAGTGTGGGAAAAGAAATCCTTAATGACTAAATGCATTTACTGTGCATTTCTCCAATTACGGGGTTGTTTCTCTTAGATTTGAGATGTGAGAGTTTTTTTTAAATCAAAGTTATAAGAATGTATTTTTACCGTTGTCTGTTTCCCATGGCTATACCCATCCAAGCAGGGCATACTAGTTATGACTAAAAGCACAACTACAACAATTATCAATGTTGTTCAAGGAAACAAAACTAAATATCAAACAGCTTTCATAAGTCGAGCAGTAAATCTGACTTGATCCTCTGTTAGTGACTCATTTGACCTTTGACCACGAGGAGAGGCTCATTTATAAATGGTGTTTACTCTCATGTGCAAATGTTGTTTTTTGCTTTTTTACAGTTTCAGACAAAGTAGTGCATGACTGCAATAGCAGGGATGATTATTTAAAAGGTCACAAGAATACAGTCACAGCAATACGGTGAATTACTCAACCAATTTGCTCTTCTACAATGTGGGGTGGAGATGGTCTTAAAAGGTCAAACTAAATGGTGATTTTAAAATGTTGCAATACTGTTGCAGGTTTCAAGTGTGCATCTATGTGTGCACACATATCCAAAATAATTTACTTGGTGAATTCCCACTACTTAGGCATTCTAGAATTTTAGAAACCCTGAAAGACAACGCTGGGAAATACTGCTGATCCAGTTTTAGTTTAAAAGCTTTGGGAATTGTTTTAGTTTGATGCGGGTCCAGTCACAAAAATTAAGCCAAAACATTAGAGCAAGGCTCACAAATGTCACCACACCGAGCTCATCAACATGTACCAAGAAGCTGATACCGCATGTGTACTTCTACATAGATGGGGTGTAATTTGTGTAACTTTATAGATGCATTTCTTTTTCTTCCCATATTTTTTTTAAACTAGTAAGAATACAGAAATTTAAAATACTTTAATCACATCATGTGAAATATCGGCAGGAAGTAAACAAATGGATTTTACAATGCAAAAAAATAAAATAAAAAAAATCATGCAGTCTATGCAGAGGTAGCAGCAGCAGCAGCAGCTTTACGCAAGGCATGAGAAATGGCAAGTAGTATGCACAGAAGGGACTGTGGAGTGCCAGACCTGCGGTCTTGACAGCTTAAAGCTTGGCTTAAATTAGATGGTGCAAGAGGACAGTGATCCCAAGGTGTTGTTACAGTCCAATTAAAGTCCCGACTTCAACCCAACTGAAATGTTGTTGTGGGGGCTTAAGAGAGCTGCATATTAGCTGTGGACCTTTTAGGTGCAGCATTTGTCAGTCTCAAACCTCAATCCTTCAAGCGGGAAGATTTATGGGAAAAAAAGGAATGCTTTTTAACTATTGTTTTGCATAAACACGGAGATTCCTGTCAAGGGGACATAAAGGTTTCTTTAGAAACAAGAGTGTAGAGGATGATAATTATAAAGGTGTCAAGAAAGGTGGCTGGAGAGTCTGGCAGTGATCCTAAACTTCTTCATGCTGGCCTGCAACAATCAGCCACATTTCATCATACACCAAATATCAAAGAACATCACTACCCTCTGCATAATTTCTTGGGAAACCTTATGATCTCTTGACAGGAATGTAGCTTCTTTCAGTAATAAAAATAAATAAAAAATTTTTAAAAAAAAGTATAAAGTATCGCAGTCTGAAACTGACAAATATCTGCACCCAAAAGGCCTCGACTTTACTCCGAGAGACAGTGCATCTGCAGTAAAAGCCTATAAATGGTGCCCTTGAATGATTGCCAGTTTAAGTCTTGTGCAAACAGATGAACTCGATCTAGCATAATAAAAAACACACACCCAACCTACAGCCAGCTTACATGAGAAGCTGCAAAGGACCAGAGGTGTGACGCCTTCCATATGCTGAAGGCGTTTTTGGTTTTCTGTTCTTGGACTGTCTAAATGATTGAACTACTAAAATTCTCCTCAAGATAAAACTGATAAGCAAGATACTAAAGATAAACTTACGCTTGTGTTAGCCTTTGAACTTAAGATAATATCTATTGACTTAATCTAGACTGTCTAAATTGATTCCACTTGTGCAGATTTAAAAACTGTTTTCAGATTGGCATATCAGCATAAGTATAGTATGTTATAGGAAGGCACACACACACACCTGAGATGAAATCCCTGAAGACTCTTTATCTAACACGTTCATTTAAACTGAGGAAAGATTACTTCTGTCAGGTCAAGGTGTGGTTTTGCGAGTATGTTCCGGTCATTTACAACAAAGTGAATTCTCCACAAGTTTGACATTCTATGGATGTCTCAACTAAGCTGTCAGATGGTCACACGTGGAAGGAAAACAAAAAGGGAAAGCCCAGTGTCATGGTTTAGTTTAAAGACATAAGTGGCTCGACTGGCTTTGGTTATACTCTCACCAGAAACAGTCCTATGGGCCCTCAGTTTTGCACAGAGGTAGGAAAATAATACAGCAGATATCAAAACTGTATTTTTACAAAGAAATTTTTTTTTTTCAATAGATAAACTGCATTTCATAAATAGGAGGTCCCTAAGAGTCATCACAAGTGGAAATGCACGTCTCACCCGACTTCAATACACAGAAAGAATGCACGACAGGTGGGGCTGGCTAAATGCCTTGCTCATCTTTCACTGCGCATCAGCACACCTCTTCATCAGAAACCTGTTGTTATTTTAAGTGCCAGAGGCCGCAACATGTTTGTCGGCTTGCCATGCAAAAAGGTGAGCACTACTGTACTTCTTACTAATCCTCATTTGTTCTTTTTCAGTCTGTAAAACTGTTAAATTACCCAGCTAATACATGCAGCTCTTCACCTTCAACAAGCATAAACTGAGTTTCGCAAGACGCATTCTGATCTTTACCAAAGTCAAAAACAGACGCAAAATCTAAATATGACACCATTGCTTGGAGAGCTCATTCTATGATTCGTGTTTCACAAATCTTAGGGCTTCTTTTTAAAATAATCATTTCAAAACTAACACAGTAAACGTACGTTACCACCCTTCCTGCGAGGCCAAACTACCGCCTGTTTTTAATGTTTGAGTAATAGCAATCTTTCAATGATTACCTACCACTCACAGCTAAAACGCCTCTTCGGTGCCACCTTGTGGTTTTAAATGTACGTCAAAAATAAAGTGTCATGAAACAAGTTTCCTTTTTGGAATCCTCCCTTAGTTATGCTGCAATAGGTGTATGTTGCTGGGGGATTCTTATGATGCATCGAGTATTTCTTCTTCAGTCACCTTTCTCACTCACTGTATGTTAATAGACCTTTCTGCATTGTATTCGGGCTCTGTTCCACAGCATGTCTTTTATCCTGTCTTCCTTCGATTGTTGGGTTTTTCTCTGTATGCATTATTGTAAGGTCTGCCTTACAAGATAAAGTGCCATTAAGCGACTGTTGTAGTGATTTGGCACTGTGTAAATGAAACTGAATTGAGCATCGTCTCACAAGTCACAGTAGATGCAAGTTGCTACCCTTTCTGAACTAGGTGTAGTAGTAGATCTGTAACAGCTACTTTCTACTGCAATCTTGTTTGTACTGCAATGTTTGATTTTTTTTAATTAATTAATTTTATTTATTTAAAACACCAGATGTCCCAAAATGGATTTGTGTGTCCCACGAGGACCAAACTGGCAGGACACACAAACTGGGGATTTCCTGCCACATGATGGCACCAAAAATGTGCAACAAAAAGTTACTGCCTGTCATCTGCTTCACTGATCATAAATGATCTGAAGACTCGCACCATTCCTGCTGATAGTTTAAAAATGTTCATAATGTAGAGGTTGCAAAGCAAAAATGTATTTGATAAAGTCTTGTGATATGCCAGTAAGTAATGCTATTGTCTTGTGCTTTATACTCTTAAAATTGTGCTGCTCATCTCTTATCGTCACAAGCCAACATGCTCAAAACATTGTTAAGCTTGATGCATCAAACAGAGCAGGTTTCACTTATTCAGTGTGTTACAGGGTCAAGGTGTGGTCACAAGCTCAAAATTCTTTCCATTTTTTCCCTTTTAACACTACTTAAAGTTTTATTTGTTCAAGTAAATAAAGACATCTGGTCAAATGCCAGCTTCAGACAAAACAAAACGAAAAAAATGTACTCATGATGGCAAACACAGTTGTGTTACATAAATGTGACAATATGAGGGCAAGTGCTCTACGTGTCAGGACTTGACAGTGGGCTGCCCAATGCTTCACTGAATAAATGGGTTAAATGCAGAGAGAAATTTCCCCACGGGGATCAATAAAGTATAACGTATACATTATAAAACACAAAGCATGCAATGTGGATATTCCAACCATCCTACATCTCCAGATGCAGGAAGAGGGCCACCTGTATCATGAAGGACCCCACTCACCCAGCACACACACTTTTGTCCTGCTCCCCTCAGGCAGGAGGCTAAGCATTAAATGCAAAATCACCAGACTGAGAAACAGCTTCATTCCAGAAGCTGTGAGACTTCTCAATGCATAAATGGACATGAACTGCTATTGTAGCACCTTAATCACTACTGACACTGTCACTTTATCAATGCTGGTCATCACACCCTGTGCTGCTAAACGTTTTATACTTATATTTATACCTACATTCTATATCCATACTGGTACTCAGGATGTTGAATTCTACTTATCATATTATTTATCGTATTATTTTATTACTTGTTATTCTGTTTTCTTTTTAAACAAACTTTAAAAAAAAAAAAACTTTACAAATATGAGGATTTGTTGTGTTCCTGTCCATATGGAAAACAAATAGAAAAAGACTTGCATCAGATGTGGCCTACCTCATATAGTGAATCATATAAGGCTTATATGATTTACTCATGAAAGCGGCCACTTTCATATATTGTTTTAGTAAGCATCCAAAACATACAAGTTTCATTTATACAATTTTTCTAGGGATCTTATATCTGTTTCCACTCTTGTATGGGTTTCATACAAGTTTCACACCAGATACAAACTTTATAAGATTTATATAAATCTGGATGGATTAAACAAGCAGCATGACAAAATTAGCTTGGACTTGGGAGAAATGATGTATATTTGTATCCATTTTGTGCTTATAATTCAAAACCTTAACTACAACTACTCCTCCACACTGAAATGACACAAACATAAACTGATAGACTGAGCCTCTAGGGTTGATTGGATGGGATGATGTTGATGGAGGGGGCTTTTTAAGGTTTTGTTTTGAACTGAACTTTCAACCCCTTGTTACTTACATCTCAAGACATTTGGATGAAGGTACATTTTGTTATCCTGTAACAATCAGAGTAGACTGGCAACATCTATCGCACGCTCATTGGATTTGCTCAGCCTATATCATTTATTTACAGAGCTGAGGCTAAATCACTTAACGTGGAACTTTCTCAAGGGTGTGTTCATGATTCACAGGTATGTAGAAATCTGTGTTGGTAAACAAGGCAGCTCATCAACTGCTTTCCTGATTATCAAAGGACGTGTTTAATCTTTACACATTTAAGAATCCTCATTGAATGACTACTGTACATGGTAATGTGTAAATGTGAAGCTGTGAGTTTAGAGTCACTAAAGATGGTTTTAAATAACACAGTCTGGCGTGTGCCGGAAGCTACACGCTGTGCATTCCAGCACAGTAGCTACAGAGGCAGCAAGAATGAAAACTTGACACTCAAATAGGTAAAACAACTCTCACTTGTTCTCTCACCAACTTTCCCTTAATACTCTTACCATGAAATGGCAAAAAGAGTTTAGTGCATTTATTTTAAGTTTAAAAGTTAAAAACACTCTTGGAGTTCAAGGAGCTTTTTCTACATTACAGAACTTTCCACTTACCCTTCATTCAGGTCAGGCTGGGCTTCCTTTGGATGCTCGCAGAGACCCTCTGCAGTGTCACTATCAAGATGGTGTGTGTCTGCGTTCGATGCTGACAGCTCAACTGCCACCTGTTCTGGCACTGGTACGGTAATGTTTCTGTCAGGGCTCTGAGTAATTGTATCCACCCACTCAGTGCTCCGTGGAACCCTATTGTGTTCAATCTCTGTGGCATCTGATTGCAGGTGAGTGCTGTGTGTCAGATTGCCCATGACAGCCTCTGCTGCCCCAGCAGTATCTGTTAATGTGCTGTTTGTTATGCCCATGCTATTTTTTGTGTCTTTGTTGCCTTCACCGGTCTTGTCTGCATTGACAATCAGTGGAACTTGCTCTTCTGTCTCTGTTATTATATGTACAATCACATCCTCTTCCTTTGTGTGGCTGGAAGTAGCATGCTTGCAACCAAAATCAGTGAAATCTTTGTTAGGCAGAGTTTCTTCCACCTCTGTTGGAAACAGGTTCTCTCCATTAGAGTGGTCTTCTGTTTCCAAGTCTACAGTCCAGTTTCCCCCAGACTCTTCCACCTGCCCATGCTGCTCACTGGGAGGAGGAGCAAAACTACATACCATCATTGTGTTCACCTGCTGAACCGGTGTGGCTAGTAAATCCTCCTTTCTACCCTCCTCCTCTTCTTCTTTCATTTGTGGCCATACAGCGGTTGATTGTTCTTCCACCCAACTCTCAGATGTTCCCATTTCATGCACTTGACTGTCCGATTTCTGTTCTTCAAGTTGTTGCTGTACTTCAGTTTGGCCATTATAATCCTCTCGCTTTTCTTCATCGTCCATTTTGTCTTCTTTCTGTTCCATTTTCACAATCACGACCCTGAAATCTCCTTCATCTCTCTGGCTGATCCCTTTATCCATTGGCTCCGAGTGCTGTACGATTTCCTCACCTAGCCTCACAATGGACTCTTCTCTATCATCCATTGTGAACATCTCTTCGTCCCCACTCTCCTCTGCATTGTCCTCCTCAGCACTGTAGTAAATCTCCTTTGTACTTTCATCATCTGATCCAACACTTAGATATGCTGGACTTAAGAGCCTGTCATTTCGCACCGTTGGTCCAGAAAGGGCAGAAAACTCATCTGTCGTTTCAAATTCTACCTTAAGATCCTTCACCAGATTCATTTTATCAGGCACCGAAGAGCTACAGCCTGGATAAACGTTTGTGTCGTCTGTGACTAACTCTTTGACTAGGATCACTCTCCGTTTGGAGTCAGTAACCTGAGCATCTATCCCGTGGGATGTTTCATAGTTGGATATGGGAGGGGCAGAGTTCTGACACAAAGGGCCTGACCAGACACTGTCGGTAACAAGGCTTTTATTGTCCGATTTCAACTGTGAACGGGAGCGGGTCAGCTCAGAGTAAGAAATGCCAGCACTGTCAGAATACTTGGAAGCTGCACTGAGAGAGGTAGGCACATATCTGTTTTGGTTTTCTGGGACTGTTTGAATCTGAGAAGCAGAAACTCTGGAGCTCTCACCAAAAGAGCTTCCCTTTATTTCACCGATGGAGGCCGAACCATCAGGAGCATCAATCATTCTGCCAGCAGCCGAGTCAAGATCACGAGAAGTTAATGTTTGGGAGTACTGAGTATTTGTTTCTGCATGACTTTCATCGTGGGTTTTGACAATGACAAATTCTGTTTTGGTGTCAAGAAGTCTTTTATCAGTGCAGATATGAGATGATGGGCTTAGGAGTGAAGAGATTACCTCAGAGGTAAAATTCTGGGGGAAAAGTGACTCGTACAGAGCTCCATAAACTTTATCTTGATGGGTGGGAGCAGTGCTGCTTTCGCTGCTAACAGCTGAGGTTGTGCTGACACTCTTGGCATTTTCAGGAAAAGACCTCTCAGTGTGAGAAATGAAGATTTCATGATGGTTGGCAGCAGAGTCTGCACTGCTAGCTAACTTGTCATTTTGAGGATCAGGACTTGGCCCTGTAACAGTGGTGTAGTTACTGTTGTCAACACTTGTCAGGGAGGACTCACTATTTGAAATTGTACTGTCAACTGTGTCAGGGGCATCAGACTGATGATATGGTAAAGTCCCACTGGTGGATTCATTTTCTTGGGGGATATAAGCATAAGAATTATTGCCCGAGGCGACAGTTGCTGCTTCGTAAGCCGAACTGTCAAGCACAGTTGGTGGCTGGCTGGCTAGAAGGGTATGTTCAGCCTGGGTTTGAACAACAGAAGCTGTTTCTGAAGTAGCTGTCAGAAGAGCTGATTTGACATCATTTCTGCTTGAGCTGTCGTGAACTGGAATGTTCTCTTTCTCCTCCAGTGAGCCGGTATCATCAAGTTGCAGCTCAGGAATGGAAGCAATTGGAGCTCTCAGGGTTTGCCTCTGCACATCCGAAAGATCAGAGGCATTCGTAAGAGGGCCCTTTGATTCTTGTTGGGTGTTCACAGTGATAACTGGGACTGACTGGGACTGTGCCGAAAGAGTGAAGTACGAGTCAGTTTCATTTGCAGCTACAGGGGGAGGTGAAGGGATGTCAAATTTACTGTCGCTGTCAAGCTCTGGTTGAGACATACTGAACTTCTTTCTGTTCCCTGGGTCCCGTTCCACAGGTGTCTAGAAGAAGATTAGTTATACTTTAACTGATGAAATACACAATACAGTTTTAACCTGAGAGATCTGTGTTTTTACGCAATGATTTGTACCCATTTAAACAAAAATCATTATTAAAGTTTCACATTATGAAGCTGGAGGGGTAGGTGATGCAACATTTCACTACTCTCACCAGCAACCCAAGATTGAGTTATAGACATAGATTTTCACATTTGTGCATTAGCGACCTGTTCAGAGTGTACCCCACCCGAATTGAATAAATGTAAGCAAATAGATGGGCAGATTGATTCTGTTTTTATGTTTTAATACTTTAGTATTAATTTAGTATTAAAACAAATTACTTGGTTGGAGTTAGGAATTAAAAATTACCGGGTCTGGTTTAGAAAAAAAGTTCATGGTTTGGCTTTAAGTACAACAGCTGCTACTTCTTTTACAGCATATTCAACAATTCATGCCCATGAATACGAGTGCAATTATATGATCATTTCACAATTTGCTATGAGACTGAGCTGAAAAAAGAAACCCAATAAATTTAGCACATAGCAATACAAAAAGTATTATCAGGACAGATATGTTCCTTCAAAATTGCTCTTAGTGATTTTAAACAAACTCAATTTTTCAAAAACCTACAATATTGATTCACTGTTACCTCTTCCTGCTCCTCGATGCCTTGGGTAGGAAGACCAAAAGTGCTCTTTGACATATTCTCTTCATCTTTCTTCTTCTTCTTTCTAATACCAAATGAAATGGTTGCAAACCTCTTAGGCTTACGGAGGTCCATCTCTGAGTAGCTTAACGCTTTGGCCTTAGAAAGACAAAAGTACAGGAAGTAAGGATGGAGTGTAAAACACTCTTTAATGCACAAGGAAAGAATTTGTTAACAAAATACACGAGGTGTAACTACAAATCTCTATGCATGAGACTTGTATGGCTTTATGCCATTAAAAGCAACATACCTTGCTCACAAACACTACCTTTCACCAAAGAAAATGCATACCAAACATATTATAGTCCCTTGCTACATGTTAATTGGAAACCATCCCTTGACTGTGTATTCCAATGGTAAGAATGAGGATATTACTCAATTATACTGTAAACAAGAAAGTGAGTTGACACCCTAACTTCATTCCTAAAAGCTGCTCCACCCTGAGAGGAATGAAAAACTAGTAGAACATGGTTAGCTAAATCACCAGCAACAGCACTGCTGATTAAAATATTATGATTAATGAAACTGAGGGCAAGAGAAAAAAAAAAAAAAACACCACACACACGCTGCCAAACAAAGCAAAAATAAATCCATTTATTATGTTAAAAGTCAAACTTTCAAAAGTAGAGCATCAAAATACTTTAATAATATTTTTTGCGGGCTTGTCTAGGGAAACATTGAGTCAGAAGTGGTGATGCTCTTCTAGTGGTTATGTTTTGTCAATCACGAGTGAGAAAGGAAAGTAGAAGTCATTACTTTCTATCAGACAACAGTGAGATATCAAACTGGGTGTGCCTGTTAGCATTCTTTCTTTGAGGGAGAGTTTGGAAAGTATGAGAAGCTAATAAAGCATCTAAATAGAGATTTAAATAAAGTTTCAGTCGAGTCAGTGGTTTCTCCTAAATGTGAAGTCTCATATGTTAAGTAAGCTATGTTATCAGGATAATACTTTACGTAAAAATGTCAACAACCACAGAAAACAAAACTATACAATCTATAGGGAGATTAAGATTTAAAAAGGCTGAAATATTTATAGGTAGGACAAATCTTTCTTTGTTATTTCAAATCAGTGCGAATCCAAAAATCTCAGCTCGACTTATAATTAAATTAAAAAAGAAATAAGTGTTTCTTTTTCAGCTAAATATCTCCATGAATACAAATAATTTAAAAAAGCTTTAAGTCCTCTATATTAGATGAAAAAACCAAGGGAGACAATGTATATAACGAATAAGCAACTTGTCAGAGTTCCCAACATGCTCATAATACAGTTTATGCATTCTACACTTATGGAATAAGTCTATCTTAACCTTTGGACATTTCTGGCAAACAGTGTAGCGCCTGGTGGGGAAACGCGAGTCTTTTTTCAGACTTATTTGATAATGAAGCGCATTATGTTCTGCAGTCAAAGAAATGTTCCCATTCATCAGCAATGTTAACCTACTCTGCTGCCAGGCCTTAATCTTCACCACAACGCTGCTTAGCAAACTTCTAGCACCCTCTTCTGGTGATGAATTGCACTTGCTTTCCTTCTTCATTATATTAACATGAGGGCCTCTAGAGAGTTTATGCCCTATTGTGAGTAGTCATATACAGGGATTAGATCATAAGCAGGGCTCACTTTTATAGGGATAACTCAGTTGAGAATTTAATAATCCATCAACAAGACTGTACTGACATGTACAGTGCACATTTGAATCATTATGAGAAGCATCGTTCTGTAAAATAAGACCCCGAGCTATGCAGTAAAACACAGCTGGCATAGAACCAGCATTGAAGAAGGGCTCATGAGGTAGCATTATATATGTTTAAGAAAAGAAAAAAAAAAAATCTGGTCCCAAGAAACTTCTTGTTGAGACAGGTTTCCGATTTCTGACTGCTCAGAGAAAAACTTTAGATTTGTCCTGCAATCCGAGAGGGGAAGATTTAAAGATACAGCAACAACTGGATTTTATTCACAAACTTGTGTCAAAAAAAGGAAACGTATCATCTAGGATTACTTGCGTGTGATACATAAAAGTGAAACTGTAGTTTGAGTCGGCTCTATCACATTTCATGTGAACATCCTGCTTTTACCCTCAGTCTTTAGTTCTGGGTAATTTACAGCCTTGTAGAGCCTTGTGCAGTTTCCTATGTGGAAAAAAAAAAATAATAGTGAAAGTTTCTCATTTACAGCAATAAATTAAAATGAAAAAAAAAAAAAAAAAAAAAAGGGAGGTGGAGATAGAGAATTGCCGGAAACAAATGAGGTGCAGATAACATCTTATGAGGAAACTGGTAACACTTTTCATAATGATGATCATCTGAGGGCAGGGCAGAGTGGTGACTTTAAACTTGTTGCATGTTGGGCAGTCAGCCATGAGCTTTCAGTTGCCAAGTATGACAAAACACTCGTCGTCTATAGTGGCTGTCTAACATTATTACTTTATTCAGAGCCGTGACACTGCAGGTTTAGGGAGAAATATCAAGATGAATCTCCTGCTTATATTTGGGTTCAAAAGCTGAGAAGCAATAAAACAAAACAAAAGAAGAGCATTACTGTATTTTAAAATAAATATATTCATTACTTATTTTTTAATTATGAAACTGGAGATTTGAAATTAAATATGCAAGACTTAAAAAACAAAAACAAAACACACACACCTGACAAACCTTTCACACAGGGATGTTTGTATCAGCACCACATATTAATGAACTCAAAGTATTTGTTTTCTTCCCCCTCCTACAGCTGGTATAGTTTACTACTTGTTGTTTTTTTTTTTATAAATTGCTGACTACAATGTTATCTTTATGTAACATAATACACAGTTTTTCAGTGTAGTTACCAAAAAAGAAATAGAATATACAAAATTTCCAATAACTGCATGTGAAAAAGCTCACTAGTTACGACATCTTCACTGACCTTAACCCTAGGTGCGGTGGCATAAACAGGAGGCAGCTTGCTGTCTGGGTCATTGTTGTCAGAACCGGGCTCTTCGTCGTCTGCGGTCTCACTGTTCGCAACAGCTCTGAGGAGTACAAAAGTTTAAAAAAATAAAAATAAAAAAAATAATTAAAAAGTGAATGGATCGGAAATATGCTGAAAGAATATCCATGATTGACTGACCCCAATTACAGAATTTGTACTACTTACAGTGTAACAAAGTAAATTATAGGCTATGCTCAAAGCTATGAGGAGGTTTATGTAACTCATGTACTATTGTGTGTATGTATATATTGACAGATTTATTGTTTGCCATCCAGTGCGTGCATTACAGAGGGTGCAATTTTTGTTGCCTAACAAAATGAAACAGTGAATCACTGCTAATGGAATGCTGAACAGAACCGGCTACACAGAAAGTGAGCTGGTGCTTCTTAGAACTGAGATCAATGTTGCGAACAAAGGTAAATTAGGCCATTAGGATAGATGACGTACTTAAAAATGTTCGCTGACACCTAAAAAACACTGTAAAGAAAAAAGGCTGGGTTTTTTTTTTTTAAATTGAATTTAATTAAATTATTAACCAATTGGACCAACCAACCAAGTGGAGCGACAGGTGCTGCCTTTGTTCGGTCATCAGCACGGCCTCTAATTCATGTACCGCTACAAAGGCTTCAAAGTCAACAGAGAAGCTCCATCAATAATCACAAGCTGTCACTTCATTAAACAAGCACAACAAAGGTCTCTTTATGCGCAGGATTTTTCCGCTTTACACGACCGGATGCTCAGACAAGAAGCCAAATGACAAGCAAACACGTGGAGCTGTCACAATTTATAGATCACTGTGTTGAAACTCTTCTAATCCAAACACACTTATTTGCCACAAGTATGCATGAATATGCATTTGGCCTTTATGTGTACTGTAGAGTTAGGTGAAAACTGCTCAGTCTTTTTTGTAGTTTTACTGATAAAAGCTGATATGCACAGGCTGCCTTAGTCACACAAAGGGTTTTTCTTTGTTTGTTTTGTTTTGTCCCCCCTGTGGTTGGCAACCCAAGAATCAGTCAAGTAACTAACCACTGCAGTATCTGAGACACAGGAGTAGTTTCTGGTAGAACAGATGTCCTAGAACAAGAAGATGAGTCATATCTTCGCCCCCGGGTGAATGCTGTTTACATATCAACACACAAGACACCCAAAAATGTGCAAAGCCTTTCACTGTGTGAAAATGCCACAGCTTAGACTTGTGGGGGGGGGGGAAAAAATAAAAAAATAAAAAAAAATAAATAAATAAAGGTCTTCCTTTGATGAAGTTCAAAGTGCTTCCTGTACTTTCTGTCTGTGCAGTGCAATGTGAGAGTGTTAAGAGATAAAAATCAGACCTACTAAAGTCCTGAAGCAAACACACAAAAATAGTTACTACTTTAAAGGAAGAGTTTCACATTTTTAACACATCTATATGGTAAATTGTTAGATGAGTGGTGATCAGCTTAGTTCAGCATGAAGTCTTTAAATCATAGTTATTTACCTGCCTACCCAGTCTTCTAAGCTAACCCCATACACAAACACGGGTATCATTTTTTACTCTGTAGTCACCAATGACCCACTACTCTACAGTTCCATTAGATGACCCATAATTTTAACATTTCAGAAACAAAAATAACTTTTATACTGCTAGTACTAGATACTCGTTAGTCCTTCACCGTGTCACTTTTGAGTGAAGAGAATGAGGGCTTCTTCTATACTAGCTGGTTATGAAAACTACACTTTTTCATTACACCACATATTTCAAGCCTGTAGAACAAAAATGTAATCCACCTTTTGGCCAAATTACATTTCCTGTATTCCTTAGTGTTGAATATTTCACAATTTTACTCTCATTAAATTGTGAACATAATCTTTAATCCCTGAAATGATTCCATCTTGAGCCATCAGGTTATCACTGTGTTCAAACTTCACCAAAGTCTGACCAAATCCTACTGCCTGTAATGATTGTTGTGAACTGTTGACATGCAGAATGGAGGACAAATAAACATGGTAGGAGCTCGTCCGTCTTTCGCCTGGATGACCTAATCATTATGTACAATGCCAATGCATTATTTCGGTGCCTGGGTTACTGAGCCTTTATAAGTTTGATCCTTTTACTATGTAAAAACTACATCTGGAAGTTCATGTTTTTTGTTTTTTTGTTTTTTTAAATGTTCATGGTCTTGTCTATGTGAAACTTTATTCTAATGCTCTGTGTGCATGCAGTGTCAAATCAGAAAGTAATACCTGCTCTTATTAAACCACCTAGTAGTGGGTAAACACTGTAAATGAATACTTGATTATTCATTAATCCACACCGAAACAAACATGTTGCTAGTATTTCAAGAGAGCCTTATTGCCAGCTGTTGGCATCACCACTTTAACGCACCTCTTTTAAAGTATAACACCTTCATGTTTAACTGTTGTGTTATTTAGAACAGCGGTCCCTAACCCCCGGGCCTCGGACCGGTCCGTGAGTCGTTTGGTACCGGGCCGCGAGAGTTGAGGCTCAGGTGTGAAATGTATGGTTTTCAGGGGTTTTTTTTAATCGGTTTTCAGCGTTATTTTGTTATCGTTTTGATCGTTAACTCGGTTTTCCTGGGTCTTTTCACGTGTGTTATGAATAAATCTTTTTTTCGGTACCAGTATTAGTTTTAATTTGTTGTATTTATCCGCGACACCTTAAAGGCTGGTCCGTGAAAATAATGTCGGGCTTAAACCGGTCCGTGGCGCAACAAAGGTTGGGGACCGCTGATTTAGAATACACAGCTATCACCATTTGATGCTCATCACCACAATCACGCACTTTTTAGAATACAGACACAATAAAAGCGTTAACAACGGTTTCTTTGTCATCTGCAGGAAAACATCCCACAGTTTAAAAACATAAATAAATAAAATCCATGTTTGTGTGGCAAGTGTACTGATAAAGATCCAAAGAAGTGTAGTGTTGACAGTTATTTGGAAGACCAGTTCTCAAATTTTGGATAACATTTACTCTCACAATTGTTGGCATGGGAGGTGTTGAGAACTCTGATGAAGTCCAACCACATGACCCATCACAATTTTCAATCTGGGAAAGGAAAAAAACAACAACAACAACAACAAAAAACCCAACATATAGCGAGAGAGTTTTTTAAATTTGGCTGTTGATTCTTTAGAAACGGCACCAGAGGAGCTGAAACACTTCTTTGCTCGCTTTGAGGTGTCCCACCCATCACAGTCCCCTTACCAAAAAGGGAAAAAAAAAAAAAAAAAAAATCTACTGCAACCTGCCTGTATGACCAGCCAGTAGTGCTCACCCTTGTTGTGGATTTCAGAAAAAAAGAAAAACAGACATTAAACCACTTTACATCAATGGTGTTGGGGTTGGACTTCCACTTCCTGGGAATCCCCATCACAAGGACCTGTCCTGGGGTGTGTACAAAGGGGAGCTGGCAAAGAAGGCTCAGCAGAGACTTTATTTCCTGTGAATCCTCAGGAAAAATAACATCCCTCAAAAGCTGCTGTTGTCCTACTATCAATGTTCTAACAAAAGCATTCTATGCTACTGCCTGTGTGTTGTTACCCTCTCTGGACAAACTGCAAAGCTCTCGCCGTCACAGGAAAGCAGGAAATACCATAAAAGACAAAATAAATAAACAATGCCCAAACTCATCATGCACAACAATTAGCAATAATTTGATCTCATTGTGAAAACACATTTCCAATAAGAGCTGCAGAAAACCTCCCATTCTTGACATCTTACCTCTGAAATATTATTTGAAGTTATCAACTAGACTGTCCTTGTCAAGTGGAATCAATGCCCCTTTATCACCAAGAACTGACTGAATAGAACAAATATGCACGTATGAATGACTTAAACAGCATGACTTGTGTAGCAATGCACTGCTCAAAGCATATCCTTGGTTTGAAGTACAAGGCCTTCTCTGACTGATCCATTTTTCAGCACTTTGTTATACAATTTAATGCGGTGGTGTGAAGAAGAAAAAAAAAAAACAACCCACTGCCAAAATACAGCATTCTTAACTCAACACACATTGAGTTTTACCTTGCTTACTCTTCTGGAACAGACATAACAGGTTCAACAATACAGTGACTTATTATGAACTCAGCTGGATGTATTAAACACCCTTGTGCTGAGACATAAATGTTACCAGCATGCATCACCAAACACAATAGTGTAGCTTGTGTGTCCAATTGATTTGTAGTTTCATGACAATGCAACAGGCATGTGGAGCGGCAGGTTTGTCTACAGAACTTCCACTAATCCATAAAGCCACAAAAGAGCGCGACAACCTAAAGAGTGGGTGTGTGTGGTTTGTTTGGAACTTCAAGTTTCCTGCAACGTAATACACTGGTGGTAAGGTTTCCAACACATCCAGTGTGACTTTGACCTCACCCTTGAACTTTATGAAAAGAGATGGGAGTCAAAACAAACAGATTTATTTCTTAGATGATGAAATCCTCAAGTCTTGATAGATAAAATCTGGAACATGGATTAAAACAAAATCCTCAAACTAATAACAAAAACAAATTCAGTCTACATCTGGAAACAAGTCTATCTTGGTTGACCATCCACAGTGTCAACAATTAAAAAAAATCCTTTCATTCACAGCAAAACAATGTAATGTAATTCTGCACTTAATAGTTTATAAAATGATTTCTAGATGTGGCTCGTATAGACAATCAGTGGATAAAAGACTACCAAGACTGACCTGAATATATGTTTCATTCTGCTTTATGTTTACACTACTGCAATATTTGATTGATTATCAGGGCAATCGTGGCTCAAAGAGTTGGCAGTTCGTCTTGTAATCGGAAGGTTGCCGGTTCGAGCCCCGGCTCGGACAGTCTCGGTCGTTTTGTCCTTGGGCAAGATACTTTACCCTACCGCCTACTGGCGATATGGCAGCCTCGCTTCTGTCAGTCTGCCCCAGGGCAGCTGTAGCTGCCTCCACCAGTGTGTGAATGAATAGTGGAATTGTAAAGCGCTTTGAGGGCCCCGAAAAGCGCTGTATAAATGCAATCCATTATTATTATTTTTGAATGATGCATGATTTTTTTTATGCATCGTTTAAAAACTTTACCCTTGCATAACCTCCATGTGCAAAGGCAGTCACAGTGTCAGCTCGCTGTTTATTTTTCTCTGTGCAAACACAAACCGTCACTGGCGCTCGTCTACAAACACATGAACAATATGATTCTATTGTCCTGGCCTGTGATTAGTAGCTTAA
The DNA here is from genome assembly GCF_018398535.1 of Haplochromis burtoni. NCBI lineage: Eukaryota > Metazoa > Chordata > Actinopteri > Cichliformes > Cichlidae > Haplochromis > Haplochromis burtoni. The sequence continues at coordinate 47,400 of NW_024582510.1, forward strand.
CCTCCACCCCACCTGTGTCTATATGCACACCCAATGGTGACTTATACATCCTTACAGCTTTAAAGCATGTCTTGTTTATTGCCTTGCAAACATTTGTGACCAAAATCACCATTCACACATTTTATTCTGCTACCTGCCACCTACTATGAAACACCGAAGACCTCAAGGTAAGGTTGAAATCTACCAACCAGATCAACTAAGTCAATGTTTACCCTGGAGAATAAAATGAACATATCCTGTTTTTTTATGACTTGGAACTCCTGAAACCGTTGGGGTCTCATGCACAGCTATAATTTATGAATAGACAGCATAAAATGGGCTTGTGAGGGAGGCCCTGACAGAAAAGTCTAAACTAACAATATAGAAAAAAAACCTAGGTTTACACTGGACGCCTTTCCATTTGATTATTTTCGTCTGGTTTGAATTCTGCATTATATCAGATAATGGTAGATTATAATGAAGATTGAATTTGAGCTTCAAGGTGATTTTTCTAACAGAAATTTGCCTCAAAAGGGGTGGGGCTTGTGAAATGGCCTAGTTAAGCACCAGATTTGAATTATTGGGGGTTACAAACTGAGGACACATGCAAACGTTTTGCTGCTGAATTTTTTTTTTTTTTTTTTTTTTTTGCATGCAAGCTCGATATCAGTTTCCAGCATGCCATATCATAAGACTATGGACAAATATGCAAAAAGCATGTTTCTGCTGAAGGGGACAGTGCTAAGCTAAGTATGCTCTTACTTTTATCCAACTCTAAAGTCCCTTGTGGCTCTATAATTATATTTAAGTGTACTACCCATTTCAAAAGTTGTTGGGATGTTTGCCCAAAAGCTCACAGTCTAGAAACATCTCAACTTTTTTTTTCCACAGCAGTGAGGATTGCTTAATTGGGACTTTTCATTTAGGCTACCAATGGAAACAGCAGGCGCAGGCTACTTGCTGAAAACTAAAGTTTATCTGAAGCTTTGCTGCTCTTTAAAGCGTCAGAAGCTGCTTATTACCCCTTGAGCAATACAGCAAATGCAGGCATGAAAACAGGTCACTGAGTCAACATCACGACACTGGGTAAGCATACCTGAGCACCTTCTGGCTGTCATTAGCTGACTTCTCAGAGTCCTTCTTGGACTTTGTCTTGAATTTGAACAACTTGAACTTCTTCTTCTCCCCTTCGTTTTTCTGCACATCCTTCTCCACCGATTCGTCCAAGTTGGCTTCGCTCTTGGAGAACAAACTTTTCAGAGACTTTCTGGTTGAACTCCTCTTCGCCATCTCTAGTCTACTGGGTAACGTCAGAGGGCCGAGTGAGTCGGGTCTTCTTCCCCACTGATCATTCAAAGCCGATGAAAACAGGCGAGGGGCAGAAAAGACTTACTGACAGCTGTTGCTCTGGCTGCCTCATTTTGTGTGCAGCACGCAGAGCTCAGGTGCGGGACACGCCCCCCGGGGAACACCCAGCTCAGACAAACAATGACACTCACTGCAGATGATCACCGGTCTTGTTAACATATTTTTGCAATGGCAACAACTTCGGGAAATTAGTGCAATTTGTTTTTATTGGCTTTACTGTCTTTGGTGTTACGTAGTTCAGCAATTATTACCCACAGAAATTCAACGGTTTATTAAAAATACACTGTCAAGGGCCTTAATATGCATATGTAAAGACCATAAAGGCCAAATTTTTACATTTTTTTTTAAAATAAAAAAGATGTTTTAGGTGCTAATGTAATAAAAATAAGAATAATAATCTCGATTTAATTAATTAATGCTTTAGTCAGATATGAAGGGAGCCTTAACATGGTCAAAGCTTTCTGCTTTTAAGATAAGATAAGATAACCTTTATTAGTCCCACACGTGGGAAATTTGTTTTGTCACAGCAGGAAGTGGACAGTGCAAAAGTTATGAGGCAAAAATTAGAATACAATAAGAATAAATACAGTACACAACTGTACAGAATAGAATAAAATAACTATATACAGTAGAATAAAATAAAATAAATATACAATAAGATAAAAATAGAATACAAATACAAATGCTATATACAACTGAGTAAAAATACAACGATGACAGAAAGGATTATTGCACTTAGTATTATTGCATATGTATGGATGTGTGTGTTGATCAGTTAAAGTTCTTTATTATGGAGTCTGACAGCAGTGGGGAGGAAAGACCTGCGAAATCTCTCCGTCCCACACCGTGGGTGCCGCAGTCTCCCACTGAAGGAGCTGCTCAGTGCTGTCACAGTCTGCTGCATGGGGTGGGAGATGTTGTCCAACAGGGATGACAGCTTAGCCGCCGTTCTCCTGTCACTCACCACCTCCACTGGGTCCAGAGGGCATCCTAGAACAGAGCTGGCCCTTCGGATCACCCTGTTCAGTCTCTTCCTGTCCCCAGCAGAGATGCTGCCGCCCCAGCAGACCACACCATAAAAGATAGCAGAAGCCACAACAGAGTCATAGAAGGTCTTCAGGAGTGGGCCCTCCACTCCAAACGACCTGAGTCTCCGCAGCAGGTACAGCCTGCTCTGCCCTTTCCTGTAGAGGGCGTCTGAGTTATGAGTCCAGTCCAGTCTGTTGTTCAGATGAACACCAAGGTACCTGTAGCTGTCCACAGCCTCAATGTCCATACCTTGGATGTTCAGTGGTTGAAGTGGAGAATGCTTGTGCCTGCGGAAGTCTACCACCAGTTCCTTGGTTTTACTGGCGTTGATCTGGAGGTAGTTCAGCTGGCACCAGTCCACAAAGTCTTGGGTCAGTCCTCTGTACTCCCTGTCGTCCCCATCAGTGATGAGGCCGACTATTGCAGAGTCATCAGAGAACTTCTGCAGGAAGCACTGGGTGGAATTGTGGGAGAAGTCTGCAGTGTAGATGGTGAAGAGGAACGGAGCCAGAACCGTTCCCTGTGGGGCCCCCGTACTGGAGACGACCCTGTCCGACACACAGCCCTGAGTCCTCACATACTGTGGTCGGTCGGTGTAAATCTATCTATCTATCTATCTATCTATCTATCTATCTATCTATCTATCTATCTATCTCATCTATCTATCTATCTATCTATCTATCTATCTATCTATCTATCTATTTCTATCATATCTATCTATCTATCTATCTATCTATCTATCTATCTATCTATCTATCTATCTATCTATCTATCTATCTATCTATCTATCTATCTATCTATCTATCTATCTATCTATCTATCTATCTATCTATCTATCTATCTATCTATCTATCTATCTATCTATCTATCTATCTATCTATCTATCTATCTATCTATCTATCTATCTCGTCTATCTATCTATCTATCTATCTATCTATCTATCTACTATCTATCTATCTATCTATCTATCTATCTGTCTGTCTTCGTCTGTCTGTCTGTCAATGCGTTGTTTGTATGCAGTCTCCACGGTTCTAGGACGACATCGCCTGGCCTGTGTGCAGTTTGCAAGTCAATCATCAGGCGTGTAGATTGCTTTGCCACAAGATGGCATCCCAAGATTGCTCAGTCAAATCAGAGCGCTCTAGCTGCTCAAAGTTCAAGCATGTTACCTGTTAAACCTGTTGACTGAGGTGATGGATTGTGCATAAAATAAGGAACAAACAGAGAATAAACTGATTTCTTCCTCCTTGTTCCCAGTAGTGTTACATGTTATGGCTCATATAACTCTCTCATGTGGCGATGAGTGAAGAAAAAGAAGCCCTAATTTGACTTAAACCGTTTCTGATAAGATAAAGAGTTGTCATTTGTTTGGTCATACACTAACGCTTTGCTGCATTTCTTTACTGAGAGGGCCCCTACTCTTTTTCTATCATGGTGCATGACAGAGAGAGAGAGTGAGCAGATGACAAAGATAAGACACGGAAAACACAAAACACATGATCTCGCTTTTATTGGGGGGGTTGGGGTGAGCTCATTCTGGTCACATTGTACTGGGAATCCCCTTTGGTGGCCTGTTGGAGCACGGTGTGAGAGACTTTGAGAAGAAAAGGGTGTTTTTGAACATTGGGGGCTGAAGATTTAGGTTTAGCACAGGAAAAAAAAAAGATTAAAAATACCTTAAAGGTTTAATCCTCACAATTACTAAAAATGTACATGTACCAATTTGTGCATCACATTCTACAGTGAGAGACTCCGTGACATTCCTCTCCTATACAGTCTAGTTTTACTTTATATTTACTTTAACACTGCTTCCCCATTGCCAACTCTACCCAACCAACCAACTAAAAAATAAAATAAAATAAATAAATCATCTATCCAGTCCATCGATGAAAAAGTTAGCTGCAGTGGTACCGTAAGTAAGAGCATAATGTGCTGGAATCAGAGGTTAAAATGAAGTAGTAGGTAAAATCCTGTGAAATGTAATTGTTGGGTTTTTGCTGATTATCAGCAAATGTTCTGAAGCAAATGAGAGAAATTGTGTGATTATGAACTCACATAACAGAATGAAAACCACCCATTTTTTATCTTTATATGTGAAACCTTTAGACCCATTTAGCTGACTGCTACAACGTCACAACCTTGTGTTATTACTCAGTGCCCCACACCCATGTTTATTGCCTTTACCGCTGACTAAAAATAACTGCTACTGAAAGTCAAACATTAAGGCAGGATGAAGTTCAACAGAATTTATTAATCCAGGTGAAACATGATTCAAAGGAAGCACATAAAAAAAATGGAAACATTTGAAAAAACCAACACATTTGTTGTCTTTTTACAACAATCACTGGCTATCAGTGAGCTAAACTGAAAGGGAATGCTGTCAGGAAAAAGGGCTGTGTGTTTGTTCACTCAAGGCATAGCCACCGGCATGAAAAAGCACGCAAATAAACACAACCATCCCTTTTAACATTATCGTCCTTGGAATCTTTCTCTTGAATTAAGACAGAAAGCTATTTAAAGCTCAGGGGTCATAGCATTTGTTCGTGAGATAAAACATCACGAAGCGATTTGGTGCTTGTCCAATACAGGCCCTCCTCTCCAGGTAAGAGGCCAAGGGGCAAGAGGCTTGGTTACTTTTAAAAACAGTCATCAATTACTCACCTATTGCTCTGCTGCTGTGTATAATGTTAAACAGACATGTGACCAATTGCTACAAACTTAACTTTTATGTTTTTGTTTAGGTTTTTTAAATTGCTTACATTTTATTATGTAATCTTTTGCCAAATTATTAATATTTGAATTTAAGCAAACGTCCTTTCTCTCACACACAAATTGGCCACATCTATATACCCACAGTATGAGTATACTGTGATTATACTGACATGAAGAAAAACAGATTTGAAATGTTATGGATAGCTTCAAGCATTTCAGATTGAATAAGTCACAGTTATATGATTAATAAGGGCAGGTCATGTGTTTTAATTTACATCCTCTTTTAATCACCTTCTATTAACTGCCTAAAGTGTTAAATTCAAAGTGGTCAATCACTTACTGTAACAACTTCTGATGTCACCTTGCTTTTTTTTTTTTCAATCTGACAGGGTAAATTTCCCAAATTACTAACTCAAAGGTAACTTGTTACAAAGTTATCAAACCCCAATCCTGTGACTAATGGACAATCTAACACAGCGGTCCCCAACCTTTTTTGCACCACGGACCGGTTTATGCCCGACAATATTTTCACGGACCGGCCTTTAAGGTGTCGCGGATAAATCCAACAAAATAAAACTAGTACCGGTACCGAAAAAAAAGAAGATTTATTCATAACACATGTGAAAAGACCCAGGAAAACCGAGTTAACGATCAAAACGATAACAAAATAACGCTGAAAACTGATAAAAACCCTGAATACCATACATTTCACACCTGAGCCTCAACTCTCATGGCCCGGTACCAAACGACTCACACACCGGTACCAGTCCGAGGCCCAGGGGTTGGGGACCGCTGATCTAACATACAGTATGCACAAGCCACAGTGAAACTAATTCTGTGAGTAGCAATTTAAGGTTATATGTCATAACCCTTCAGCATCATCTGAAGGGTTATGATATTTCTGGTTATGACTGGATGTGTAAAGCGCTTTGGGGTCCCTAGGGGGGACTAGTAAAAGCGCTATACAAATACAGGCCATTTACCATTTCAAGACATAAAACTACAGCCAAGTTGAGCGCTACACCCTCTGGCTGATCTGCTCCCGTGCCAAATTTTGTATGATGTGTTCAATCTATGTTTTCACCTGCAGCCAAGTACTCTTTGCCTAACCTGTTGCACAGCAATGGCATGCTGTCAACTGTCATTCAAAGATATTCTTTTTTAAGATCAAAGGTGTTGACCAATGTATTGAACGATAAATGTTTCATTGAGTTGTTAAACAAATAAATATAGCAGGTAGAAATAACTCATCTGCAGTTAAATAAATCTTGCCAATAGGGATAAATGAGACCAAGGTTTAAGTTGCAACTGAAAACATTAAGCAGAGTTTATTGAATTTCCTGCTTCAGACAAAGAACTCCCGATTTATTTTTGTTCTGTATCTGAATTTGCTGAACTGCTCTCTTTGCCGCATATACACTGAGTCACTACCACAGTCACTGTTTCTGAGAAAAGAACTGGATATAATGTGACAGGTGCTTCCACTGCTTATATAACTTCCCATTAATGTCTGGTAATCGTGACAGCCAACTGTTGTTTGTACTAAAATATATGCGACTTTAACTTTCAGTTTGATCGGATTGCTGAAATTTTTTCTTTACAAGTCAGACGTCCTTTTCAGGGGTTTGTGGGATTTCAACAGTAGACGCTGTCCTAAACGAGGTGTTGATGAAGTTGAAGGTTAAACCACTAAAGACTGGGTGTTAGTTATTCAAATGGTTCAATGGGAGAGGTGTAGCAATAGTTTTCTGCTCTGTAGTAAGTCCGTTCTCTGTGATGCTGCAGGCGAAATTTGTTCTGTGAAAATAATGGACGCAAAGGAAATGACTCCATTTGGACATGTAATTGAACTATCAAGCAGTGATACCTTTAAAGGCACATCGTGACCGTGTCTAAGGTCTCACTTTCCCCAAGAAAGTGAGAAAGTGCAATTTCAACGAATCTGAAACGGGATAGTAACTTCCCTGGAAACTTTCCTGGAATCTTTGCTACCTTGACATGCATAATGAAGAATGAAACTTGCTTATGTAGAACACACTAGGAAGGGGAGGCATCTGATTGCAAGGTCCAAGAAAGAAATTCTCATCATTTTCTTTTTCACTAACTGCATGATTACCTCTTAAAGGGACAACTTGAAAGACTTGAAAGACTTACCTTTGTGACGCTCAAAGGTTTTTTGTTTTCTTTTATTTTATTGTATTTCTTTCATTTTCGCTTGCATAATTTCTGGGTGGGATTCTTTGGAACTGCATGAAGGTTGGAGCTGCATTGGTTTGCTGTTTGACATTTGAAATACAGGGTGTTAGGATTTTAAGAGAATAGAAAATGTAGAGACATCAAGTAGAAGAATGACACGAAAGACACTTTCATAAAAACGCGTCATGTCAGCCAGGAAGTAGTGGAGCGATGACAGATTACCGCCATTGTTTCTAAAGCAGTCTGTTATTTTTAGACTGATATGGTAATAATTTTTACTGACTTGTTGACAATCCTGTCATCTGTTGATGAATAAATGTATTTCTCAGGTGAGGTATATACAAAATACTACAGTTGGAGGTTAAGATATTAGGTTAAGATATCTCTTGTAATATCTTTTATGGCCAGACTGATTTGCATATATTGGCACACAAAAAGTAATAATGGTCTGATGGACTCGTGGTATATAAGGGAAGAAGGGCTTTAACGGTCACGCAGTTGATTAGCCTTGGCTATATGTAAATTTTAGCTTTGTGTTCACTTTGCTAAAATTCACCACTCACATTTTAAAGCCTTACTTCCTTGAAAGATCTGTTATCAATTGCCTGTAAGTGATAACTGAAATGCTAAGCTAATGTTAGCTTCTAATATATTGCCCAGATATTGGAAGCAAATATTAGCTCAGGATATAGAGAGGGTTGTCTGCCAGTCAGAAGGCTGGTGGCCCAGTCTGTCCAGTCTGCATGTCAAAGTATCCTTGGGCAAGATACTGAACCCAAAGGTGCCCATGATGCTTCCATCGGGGTGTGAGTAAGAAGGTAATTGTTAAACAAGATACTAATGCAAAGAAAAGAAAAAAATGTTTGTATGAATGCATATGTCAAAAGTACTTGGAGTCCTCAGTTAGGTAGCAGAAAAGCTCTAAATAAGTACCAGTTCATTTACCAATTACCTATTGAGTGCTGGCAGCAAAGTTAAATATGGGCAAACCGCAAGACCTGTGGCTCAGTGTCTTTTGGACACAGTTTGGCCATCATGCACGGCACCAAACACAGCATATGAGCATAAACACATTATACCGATACTGTGGGGGAGGGGTGGTGATTTGGGCTTGTTTTGCAGCCACAGGATACAGGTACCTTACAGTCATCAATTGAAGTATGAACTCATCTGTATATCAAAGTTTTCCAATGTCAAATGCAAAGCCATGTTTCTAGCTAAAGCTTAGCATGCATTAGGACCATCAGCCCAGCAAGTCTCCAACAGAATGGCTAAAAAAGAAAAGAATCAAGGTGTTGCAATGACCCGGTCAAAGTCCAGACCTCAACCTGATCTAAATGCTGTGGTGGAATTTTGACTGCCATACATAAAAAATGGCAGTAAACCTCACTGAACTGAAACAATCCTGAGAAGAAGAGTTGGCCACGATTCCTCCACAATGATTTGAGAGATTGATGAAGTCATAGTGAAAACAATTAGTTCAAGTTATTGCTGCCAAAGGTGATTAGTATACTTTTTCACACTGCCATTGGCTTAGTTTTTATTGAATAAGTAATATCATGTTTTAAAATGTTATGTGTTGTTGCTCATCTGAGGTCATCTAATTTTAAGATTTGTCATAGACCAGATCATTTTTTATTTTATTTTACTGTGCTGTGATATGCTAAACTTTAGTTTTGATGAAGGGTGTTATTACTCATTCACGTAACTATACAAAGGCCTAGGCTTGACATCAACATTCAACAGTCTCTTTAAAATAGTTTCACATTAGGGTAAAGTAGCTAGAAGTACCGACAGTAAAATGATTTCATATAAAGCTGTAATGCTATGAGAATTGATTTTACATACATATATACAGATAGTCTGTATATGTTTTAAAAATGTGTATAACAGCTGTAATGAGAAAGAGAGACCCAACTATTTCTATGTGATAAGGACCTAGTCTACATGTTATTTTTTCCCTTCTTTTCATAAAAAACATTACAATGGGGCTTTTTTTTTTTTCCAAATTCTGAGAGCACCTTCTGCATCTATTGCTCACTTGCACAGTAACATGAATATGTAGCTGGCAGCTTGCCAGAACAGTAGGGTTTCCTGTCACCATGGTGGTTTGCTCACATTAAAGGTCTGAGAGTGTTTTTATTCTGGTCAGCGGTGTGTAGGTGTTTTCTGTGGGGTTCTCCCCCACAGCAGAGATGACAACCAGAAAACACTACAGAATGAGAAGTCACTGCACAGCAAAAAGAAAAAGAAAGCGGTTAAGAGAGACAGATCAAGAAATACCTAATACAATTACTGTAATGAGCAAACCATATTTACAGTAACTTTAAAGTTTAGTTTGATTGAAACTGTCTCATTGCCATGGAGAGACAGCGATCAAGTAAGAGAATTATATTGGGGTTTGGTGTTCTTTTAAGTACAGTACTGGGGTAAAAACATTTGCCAATTCTGGGCATTCACAACAGTTAAATATCAATTTCAGTAGCAAAAACAGCAGTGGTCTTGGATGTCAGACGCTTCCCAAAGTAGGTTCTAAACACTGGGTTTTAATTTGGAACTCTATTTTAGTACAACTTAATGCGTAATAAATCTAGACCATGCTTTTTTTGCAAAGTCGGGCAATAACAAGTCAAGGCCTGCAGTGTTTCTTAGTAGTTTTTTAAAATTTGGGCTTGTAAAAATACGTTAAATAACCAGAACATCAGGATAATGAGTCACATCCATTTTGGAAAGATTTCACATTATTCTGTGAGTCAGTCGAACCAACCTGCAAATGAAAAGAAATGGACTTACCTAAACCTAATCATACCAAAACACAAAAATTGCAATAAAAACGACTTGCTTTATCCGAACAAAGCTGTGAAAGCAAGCACAAATATACGTACCTTACATTCATAAGTGATGCTTCTGTGATTCACAGTGTTACTCACCTCTTCCCATTAAACACTGTGAGCTCTTGACAGTAACACAGCAACAAAGAACTCCATAATAGGAGAATGTGTTGTGAGACTCTGTAATTTTGTAATATTGTAACATTGTGATCTAAGCACACTTTTTTCACTGGTGACTGAGTGACTTAATTTCCTTTACTTTCTTGGAAAGAGTGTACTGCTGTCAAATGAATGGCAGTAAGCAGGATGTTGCATTGTGTTGCCATCTATGACAAACAAACTTGGTAACTACATCATCATGACTTCTAGTTGCTGGTGCATATCAAAAAAGGTTGTGTCAGGATTTTCACTTGGCTATTTGGCCGATATTTTTGGCTATAATTCTATTGCTATTTTAACAGGGAAAAAGTTGCTAATAGTCACATAATAAAAATAGTAAGATTAAATAAGAAGGAAAGGATTTAAAAGGCCCAGTCTTTTTGTTTGAGTTCAGCATTCCTGGGTTGTCTGTCTGGTATCTAGACTCACATTGGCAGTTAGGATAAGGGGTCACACAAAGCTGATTACTAGCTCCCTAAGTTAACTCTGGTTTTCACATTAAACCGCATCTAACCAATTATGGATGAGTGTCCTGGATGATTTTAAAAAGAAAGGTAAAACTATATTAGAGGTTAAGCACATAATAAAGAATGAAAGTGACACAGGTGCTGCAGACAAAGTAACAGTGTGAGATTGTCCATTTGTTTAGTGTTAAAAGCCCATATGACTGTCTGTGTGCTTCAAACATTTTGTCTACTAAGACTGGAAAACTGTTACTATATATTTATTGACTTATCAGTATTACTTAAAGATAATCTCATTATTATAACTATTTTATTAAATTAATGTTTGAAAGACATTTTTAGTTTTTATTCTTTCATTTGGAGCCCAGCTGTGCTTGATTATCCGAGAGACAGTGAAGAGTAAACATAAAAACAGAATTCCAGTTTAAGCTTACTCTATGTGAAAATTGAATACAAATAGGTGTTTTGTTTTAGGATTATATATTTATTTACATAGAACATTTTAATTGTAAAATTGTTTGCAACCAATTTGCACAAGGATCTATATTTAATCAATAATTTATATTTAATACTGATGCTCATGAGGGAAATACAAAGACTAGATCTTTTGCCTTTGACTTAATTTTTTCTAATTCTCTATTTTTAACATGGTTTGATTTATGCTATTTGTATATCTACAGCACTTTGTGAATCCTAGTTTTATCTATTTTTTTTTTATAAATAAAGGTGGGGTATGGCAATAAAAATCTATACCCCTATACTAGCTGTGCACAGAGGTCTCAGGGATCATTCAGTAATGGCGATACTGTTTTCAAGAGAACAGATTGGTCAGTTGGGCATGATTTTATACCTGTTCATCTTTATTTATTGCTCTTTTTTTAACATTAATGCTCATTCAAAGCCTGGATAAAGGGGCCAGTTGCATCAGGAAAGTCACCTGATAGAAAACCTGTGCTAAATCAGATTACTAGCGAGTGAATATGGGTGTACACAATTTAGGAATTTAAACATTAAAATACATTCCCACAAAAAACTTTTTAGACTTCTGGGACTGTGCAAAGTGAATTTTCAGTAAGACGCAGTGAATGGAAGTCACTTTTGAGTAAAAATAAACCTGTAAAACAGGTCAAATGTCTCCAAACAGATAACACTGTTCCAAAACTAGACAATGATCTCAGTTTTTTAAATGATTTTGATTAAATGGATTCAATTCTTATCAGATTAACTTGAAGAGAGAAGAATGCATTTGTATTTCTAGATCACTGGCCAAGAGCGTTGAGGCACAGCGTGCTAAGAAAACAGTGCAAATACACAAACGCAAGCAAATTTGCCCTGCAGCTACATGACTCAGGCGTTAAAAGCTAAATAAATACCTGTCTGAAATTCGGCAGCACTCCTGTTTATAGTTGTCTCATTATTATCTGAAGTTATGTTTTGACCAGTTTCATGTGACCTTTTTGGTGTTTGTCAAATCTGGCAATTGCATTGTGTGTATTGATGCGTTATCACAGAAGGCCCAATCGATCACTGGATTTCAAAAGCAGTCACACACAAATTTGCTATCCTGGCATGAATGCACTTGAAAACACGAGATGTATAGAAACAATAGCTTTAATGTGCTACATCATGTAAATATAAAAGTATCATCAAAATAGTCTCTCACATATAAATTCTTAACATATCATAACTTGTTTGCAAAAATAAACTACATAAACAAACATACTGTACAGTTAAAGCACTAAAAACAAAGAAAAGTATATTACTCAATAGTAAAAGTTTTAAAGAATGGTTCCTAGTTACCTTTAGGCAAAAGCATACAGATATTGCTGCTTTATTATTACAGTGCCACAATACAAAAGTATTAAAAAGCTGGAAAATTGTGCCCCTTTGTTTGCACATAGTTTTTTTTTTTTTTTTTTTTGTATTGCTGAATGAGGTACCGATGTTTCAGTTAAGATTTGGATGAAGCTCTTTTTCTTTTTCTTTTTCTTTTTTTTTGCAGTAACATCTGGAGTGAAACTTTTGTGTAAGAGACATGTAAAACGTTTGAATCCAACAAAAAGCTGTAAGAAAGATGAAACCTCTTTGTTTCCAGAGGAACCTGTTTAAATAACTGTTTACACTGAATCTTGTCTTTTGTTTCTTTTGGCTACATTATGGTTTGATCAGGACGGTGTGTCTTTGATATCCAAGTTGGCAAGTAATCATCGAAAAGGTGAATAATGCTTTGACTGAATCTCTTTAGAATGGAAAAATGAGTTAAATAACCATGTGAAAATATTGCTACATATTCATGTTTTTTGATTGTAATTTTGGCAAATGCTTATTCCCAGCAGTTTCAGGACACATCAAGTTTCCCTTTATCATAAATAAATAAGACAATCGCAGATAATATTAGGAGCTGGTTTGTGCTATCACTGCGTCCTGCCTTTGATTGACAAAGTAAAATAACGCACACAGTACAATATAACAAGTGAAGGCTCATCCACAGGTTCGTGCCACGTTGTTGTTCCTGAGTCTATTTGCGGTCTTACCAAGAGCTCAAAATCTCTTTGGAAACGTCAACACACAGACGCAAACACACAAAAATAATACTACTAGAAAAAAACAAACTAAGAGACAACTAAATAAATAACGCTGATGGCATTTAAAAAAGGAATAAGTTAAAGCACAAAAAAACAATCGTCTACCTGAGTAAAAGGGTTTTTAAATACTTCACAGCTTAACAACACCTCCCATGTTTATCTTTTTTAACTGAGGTTTGGGAGAAAGTACAATCACTGAATACTATCACCCAGTCTTTGGAATGCTCTTCTTTTGGTGTTGTGCTCATTGGATTGGCTAAGTTAATATTCCTTGTTATGCCTCGTATGGCACAATAGGAGATTTCATTTGGTGACACTCATATTCTTGGTAGATTATATGCTGTATGTTCAACTTTATATTCCTTTTCACTGTCCTTCTGTTTTCACAGATGGCCGTTTGTGGAGATGAACAACGCTGGCCCTCTCCTGGTAGGCGAGAGGGGGATTGTGGTGTGGTGCCGATTGGGTCATGGGTGTCAGTGGTGCATTAATAGCTGCAGTCAGAGCTTTTAGCAGCATGGTGGCTTCCTTCTGGTCTTCTTTTCCTTCACCTTCTAAGGTACGAGCCAGCCAGTGCTCGACGGCTTCCCCAACCTGAGACGCTGATGCTGCTTCTGTGAGCACGTCTGCCTCTTGGCTGGCATCAAACCGCTCCACCATCTCTTTCATGTGCACATTGGCAGGCGTGCTGGAGTTAGCTGGGCAGGTGCTGCGCTGGTGGATGCAGAGAGAGAAATGGTGGAAAAAGGCCTGGGCGCAGAGCTGGCAGCGGTAGGGACGGTCGCGGCTGCTGTGGAGACGGCGGTGCAGCTTGAGGTGGATGTACTGCGTGAACTTGGTGTTGCACAGCTTGCACTGATAAGGCTTTTCCCCAGAGTGTAGTCGTAGATGCGTCTTCAAGTTGCTGGTGCTGCTGAAGCGCTTGTGGCACACCTGAAACACATGGTGTGAAAGGTCAGCACTTCTGTGAGTAACGTACACATGACTGATTCTAAAGTGAACCACCTAGTTGTGTTTAGGTTCAACTTTGATAAATGATGTCATATTATGGTATCGGGATTGATCATGTTATTCCAGTTCTCTGGGTAAAACTAGCTCCATCCAACAAACTTCACACCCACAGTGTCACATAAGCAAACAAAAGCATAAAGATGCTGTCGCATGACAAACTGGGTTGTGGCTCGGTGAAAATCAAATAGACACTGCATTACCAGAAAGGTATGTGAGTCAGAAAGCGGTTACCTGTTTTGTGTACACACTGAGTTTCTCTGTGTCTCTCATACTCTCGGTTTTACATCAACATTTCTTAAGTGAAGGGTTGAAACAATAAACAGTAACATTTTCTGAGTAAAGAGCTTGCATATGAAGCACGTAAAAAGGAAGATAAAAAAACACACAAAGGTTAGGATTATCAACATACCTGACATTCATGTGGTTTCTCTCCCGTGTGGACCAGGTGATGTTTCTGTAGGTGGGCAAGCTGAGTGAAACTCTTTTTACATAGGTTACACTGGAATGGTCTCTCGCCACTGTGCACTCGGAGGTGAACCTAGAGACAAATGATAGAAATTATACAAAGAGAAGTCATGAGTATTGAGGAACAACAGTAATAAGTGTAAAGTTTAGCTTAAAAAATAGGAAGTTATTGAAATGAAGTTAATGTTGTTACCTTGAGGTTTGACAGCTGTCCGAAGGTCTTTGAGCAGATATTACATTCATACTTGATCTTTCCATTCTGCTTCTTCAGTGGATAGGGCAGGGATTTGTGACCAGGCCCATTGCGTGGTGCAGTGCTGCTTTTGGTTGTAGCCAGGCTTAGGTTCATAGCCTCCTCACAGCCAGAGGGGGACTGCTCAGGGGACTGATAGTGGCTGTTGGGCTTGGCGGGAGGGGAGAGCTCTGGAGTGGCTGGGGCTCCTCTCGGTGGGGAAATATTTGGTGTTAGCTCTTTCAGACCTCCTTGTGGAGATGGGGTGTAGGAGAGAGACACTGGAAGAAGATTAGGTGCGCCGATAGGGGGATACGGGAGTCCGTCAGCGCCGAGGTAGCCGCTGTATTGGAGCGAGCCTCTCGATGACAGCATCCCATGAAAGGGAGGAGAGTATGGGGGGAGCAGGAGGCGAGGATAATGTGGGTTGTAGGGAGGAAGGAATTGATAAGAAGGCTGGAGAGGTCTGGACTGTAATGGGGGGTAAGATGACACCAGGCCTTCTCTGTGCCCATAGAGCCCGTGGAGGTGAAGAGGAAGATTCCTGTGTGGAGCTGGGAATGTAGAGTAGTGATCTGGCAAGTAAGGATGATTTAGACCCAGACTGGGCTCTCTGTGCTCCAGCTGAGGGGAAGGAATGATGCCCCTTCCTTCTGGATCCTTATTGTCCTTCTCATCTTTTTTGCTGAAGTCAATTATCTGGTCATCAGGTGTGTCAGGTGGAGTGTCTCTCTCCAACATCTCCACATCAATCTTTTCTTCTGCGTCACTGTCCTTCCCTTCTTTTACCCCTTCCTTTGCTGTTTCTTTAAGCCACGTCTGCTGAGGTAAGTGCTGTTTCACATACTCATGCTCTTGGTCTTCATTGTTACTCGTGTATTCTGTCACAGAAAAATAAATACAAGCATTTAGCTTTTTAACAGTGTGTGATGAAATCACCACATCAAACAGAGGGCAAAAAAGTAGGCAGTCAGTTTAATATGATGCTCGTTGTGTAAGTCAAACATGTTTTACAGGCATTATGGGACATCCACCCACAGAAGGTGCTTCTTCATATGGTAAATGATAGTAGTTTCGGTTTTGACATGATGTGTAAATCATAGATGACAGGTTTCTGTTCGGCAATCACTGAAGTTCTTTTGGTGTGGGAGAAAGAGTTGGTGGTAAAGTGAGGGGGAGTCTGTATGTGTCATGTATGGGCAGCAAGACTGTGAGTTTCGTTTGTAAAACCTTTTCTGGGTATACAGCAGCTGTCTTACCGTACAGACCACACAAAAAAAGAAAGAATCGTCTCTTCCTTTTTTCCTTTGCTTTCTTTGTTTTGAGATGGCATTTCCACGCATGTTATTTGTCCAAATTAGCCCTTCTCAGCTACTGCAAGATTTCACTATGTGAGTTATACTTAAAGTATGAGTGACTCATACGGCTCCTTTGCATAACTTTATTATCAACAATTTGCCAAAGTGTTTATAGTGTTTTACATCAATAAAACGCAAATTAGAAGGCATCAGCTTATAGAGACAAAAGCTTTATAGATCAGCTTGTATTGTACTTTAAAAACAAGCTGATTAAAATGGCCTTGAGAAATTTTTAGCATTCTGTGCATTTCATTGATGCCAGAAAGCATAGGCAACCAGTTCCAGAAAACTAGCTGTCAAACTTGATTGCATACGTTTAATCAAGTTCCGGAATATCTAGCACGCAACACTTAACAGTCCTGGCCTGTGACTAAAAGGAAGGTAAATGCTTTCAAGATACCTAAGATGATAAAATAAGGCAATAATACCTTGCCTTGCCTTAGCATTAGTCACCAAGAAGAACAGCGACAAGGTTTGTGTATCCAGTTGGAATGAATCACCAGACTTACCCTCATCTGTTATGGTGATGAGGGAAAGACCTGATGTTCTACTAATAGTTGAAAACCGGTGACTCACTAAGGTACTTTGACCAGCCATTATACACCTGAGATTACTTTTGCTTTCCTTCAATCCTACAATGAATAACAAACATCTCACAAAACGCGGAGATGTGCTTTGTCTGCGTGTGGCTCATACATTCCCCATGATCTTTTTAAAATTCAACTCACTATTGTATAAGTCAAACAGAAAGAAAAAGAATCAAATCAGCTAACTTGTTTGTTGGTAAAAGAGATAACATCAGGCCTTTTTTTAAAGGAATGGAATAACGTGTCTTCATTCACTTTGAAGTGAAAGAATTTCACTGATAAGAGTTATCGCACAGTCTTCGTGACACTTGTTTACTCATTGCACTGATCTAAATCTGTCACTTTATTGGATATTGTGCCTAAATATACCAAAGTCGTTTTCAAGTCATTGTCCTGCGTCGCCGCTACAGCTGGTAATCAACTTCCTTTCACTTCTTTATATGAAACATAGGCCCACTAAAAAGTTTTTAAAGTAAAGGCCAAATCAAAACACAAATCAGCCACTATACTGATACTTTCAACAACGTACATCTCAGGAAGTAATAAGGGACAGTGCGGTTTGCTTCCGGTGGTTCAGCATATTAGTTAAGCTTGTCCACTGTAAGTTCTACAAAGGAAAACTATCAGTCTCCCGTGTAGAAAGATTTTACACTCCTGCTGCACTCACTCTGTTTGATATCGTCTTGCTGGCCGCAGAGCCTCTGGGCGAACTCCTGACTGTACCAGACCAGCAGTTCCTGTTTGGGCTCCACAGGGCGGATGGTGTAGAAGTAAATGTCCCGTCCATTCTGGCATGCCACCAGGTTCTGTTCGGCAAGAGAGCGGGCAGGGTTGACGTAGCGCATCCAATTGCTCCTGTGGACATCGTAGCCATCAATGAAGTGTTGGAGCTGTCCACCGCTATAAATCTGTACAAGATGAAGAAGAAGAAGATGAGGTAAAATCACATGTTCACATATGCGATAAGTCTGATTGATAATAATATATATTATATATTATGTTATTATAATTATATATTTAGATATATATATTATATATATATATATATATATATTATAGATGAAGAAGAAGAAGATGAGGTAAAATCACATGTTCACATATGCGATAAGTCTGATTGATTGATATATATATATATATATATATATATATATATATATATACATATATATTACCACTCTAGTGGTCATCAATTGGGACAGTACTGGAATGTTGCTTAAATAGTAAAAAAAAAAAAATCAATAAAAAACTCAAGTGCAATTAAAACTTAAAGTAAAAATAGTCACCTCTGCCATGGGCAATTAAATATCCTGTATCCTCTTCAGTTATCAGTGACAGTATTTTGCTCCTTTTATTCGTGCCTTACACCTCTCCACTGTGTGTGCTGAAAGCTACAGTCTTGAATGTGTTGAGTGCTGAGTGCATGTACTGCTTTTAAGACATAGTGGGCGGGGTCTCTCTCTCTCTGTCTGTCTCGCTCTCTCTCTCTCTGCCTCTCTCCCTCTCTATCGCTTGCCTTGCCACCTCTATCAAGTCCTCTTTTGGTGGTGGTTTCAGTAAATTACATTTGTCGGATAAATTCCTGTTGTAAAGTTAATTACGATCTCGTAATTCAAAAGTAAAGAAGATGACACATCTGCTGCTCTGTGATAATAAACAAGCAAGCGAAATGTAAAAGTGCTGGCAGCCAGCCAAACGCGAGGCATGCCTTTGGCAGCACGTCTGCACATGTCATGCACCTGTGTCATGCGGCCGATAACATAATCACTTCCGTGGAACGGCGACTTTCACTCTTGTGGTTAAGGAACACCCCTTACAGGTTTACAGGAAGTGAAGCCGGAAGGAAAATACGTAGCATGGCAGTAAAAACTCCTTATGGGAATTGACTCAGCACAATGCAAAATTTCCTAAGTGACACAAGCTGAGTCAGGATTACTTTGTGAAAGCAAATCTGAACAATCTAACTTAAAACGAGTGGAAAGATAAGGATTCTGTGAATATGTGCATGTGGATTATGAAAAATAGTCCTATCCTTTGTGCATGTGACATATGTTACATAGGGCTTCAGTGCCGGTAAGAGTCTCATGACTGTGTAAGCATTCCAATCCACTGTTACGTGCCACCGGCGGTCACAACTTCCTCTAAAATTTTGACCAAAACTTCTGTGCGGCAGTGCAATCTGTGTGAACGCATTTCTTTCCCCTATTGACGTATGGACAAAGACTTGATGTGAAACTTCTCCCTCTGAGCAACCAGTGTTTTCTGTTTTCTTTTTTTTTTTCATGAATAACAGACAAAGACCTGTCCATAGTAATTTCTTGTCTCTTCCCAGTCTCGTTTTTTCACATTTAGGCTCGAAACTTTCCCCTTCTTAAGCAGTACCTTGCCAGTGAGTTGGTTTATGCTTAAATGTCAGTGTACGAAAAAGCTTGTAAAGCATGTGGTTTCCCTTACCCTCCAGAAGTATTTCCTGTTGGCCAGCTTGGGTACATTGTCTTTGGTGTAGATTTCTCCTTGCAAAGGGCCAAAACGAGTCCCTTGTGGAATGTACTCTTTGCTGAACACACCTGTCACCTGGAAAACAGGACAAATAAATCATTGGAGTTTTTCATGTACAAATATACTACAACACAAGTCTTTCAAGCACTTATAAAGAAACAGTATTAATTACTTATTTATTCATTGTTTACATGTAAGGGTTAGTGCTTGTTGGCCCGTGTTGCCCGTTTGTTGTCACTCTGTCACGTTAACCCAGACAGCTCCTGGAGCCACAAGGTGACCCACTTTCAACTCTAATGAGTTAAACGAATGAAGGGTATTACACTCTTTCTGACATACTCTACTGATCTCTGACCCACTGTCCTCACAAACACCAGAAAGCGAGAGAGAGGAAAGACAGAAATACAGATGTCTTGTTAACCACCACTAATACAATAATACTAATACTTTTATAGTTTTAAGTCAACAAAATGCCAACAGGAAACAAAGATGGAAGACATATTTTGCTCACTCTTTAAAACCCTTCATCCTTTTATCCATTGTTGCGAAATGGTCCATATATGTGGAAATGAGTCAGGCTTCTGACTCCTTATAGGAGTTTCAAGTCTTAGCGTCTCCTGAATACGTACGTCATACACATAATGTACAGTATGTTCCAAGAAGAGCCTGTAGTGTTCTGCAGTAATGGTCGTAATCAGTAACTGAGTCATTTTTAGTCTATTGATGTACCTTTATAGTGTTTTATTTTTTTGTTTTTTGCTTTTTAAAATTTAGTTTAAAAAATCTATTGCGAGGCCTTGCTGGATATGGCACAGTGTGATCTGATTTGTTATTTATATTTAATACAAGAGTAAGACTTACAAAACATACTAAAACATGCACGCACACACACACTATCAAGAAGCCGTATCTGCAGAACAGGCAACTTTCATGTTCAGTTCTTAAAAAACCAACGACCCCTAACTGAAACTTTTAGCCTCCACCGCCACCGCCACCGCCACCCCCATCCTCAACCTTACATAAACACAAACTGTCTTCCTGCCATCTAGAAATTCTAACTCAAGCTGGCCCTCGAGGATTTTCATGGACTTCCATATGAAGGTCAACACATGACAGACAAAAAAAAATGCAACAAGCACCTGGGCATTTGTGGTGATTCATCATGCAAATCATGCTTAAGCAGTTAATTAGAAAAACAACAGGTCAGTGGGAGCAGCAGGACCATGTTGGTGCGCGTGTGTGTCAAACAGCCATTGAGGCGAGTGAAGTGATTCCAGGATGTGATGAACCAGTCTGACAGGGACATTGTACTTCACTGCTGTTGCGTGACTAACAAATTGCTGCGGCCGCTGGACTGCCGCTGCTGCTTAACCGCTCCGTTCAACTCGGTTGATAGGCAGGGGAAGGGAGGGCAGGGTGTTGAAGAACAGAAGAAAGGAGGGAGAGCGTTCTTAAGTGGAGCCACGCTATCACCCGCACGAGGACCCTCCTTTTCTTCTGCCTTCCTCCAATCCCTTGTCTTTTCTGAATTCTATTGAAATAGCTTGTGTGAAGCCTGATGCCTGGCCGGCTGCCTGTCCCCAACGAAAGTTAATCATCTGGTTTTAACCTAAATCCCCACTGCCCCTTCCCCCCAGAACACCCGCTTCTCCCCATCTCCTTCACTGCCACCCCCCCACCCCGTCCTTACTGGCACTCATTACTAATGCCCCATCTGCCACGTGCCCCCTTCACCTTACTCCGCCTTTCCTGGCATGCTTTATAAAACTGAGGTGTTGAAAAAGGGGTCCCGAAAACATGTGAGGAACTCATAAGAATAAGAAGATAGTGGACCTAAGACTGCTCCCTAATCTGGCTCCAAACAAGTGTGACACTTATGTAGATGTGCGTAACAATATGCTTCACATGTTTGAAGGCATATTACACTGTTTTATTTCAGACTACTTTGATTTGACTCATCTAGCATTAATCACTCGCCCTTGGGAAAAATCCCAACTGATTTTTCGTGATAGCAGTGTGTACACCATCCCACGTGAAGGAGTGGCTGCTTACATGACTATGATAGGAAATGGATTTCCCAACTTTGGTGGCAGAGAATTGAGGAGAAAAACTTGACAACATCTTTAGAAAGGGAAACCAGTCAAAAGACATGCCCTCATACTTCCAGTCATAAGAGTGCGTTCGTTCTTGTTTTCATGTCCCATTTCGCAGCTGTCGTTGTTTCAGTTGACAGAGCACATTCCCACATACGTGCATACAAGCTTAATTCTCTTTCATTAAATGTTTGTTTTTCTAGTTAGCTAAATGCAACATGTAATAATGCCAACAAGCACTGACAAGCAAACTGCTAAAATCAAGTTTGGTATAGTGTGAGTGTACGAAACGGTGGTAACTGTGTTTTAGTCAGTAAATGAGGGTGGGGGATTTGAATCAGCCATCAATGTGATTTTTATCATGTTAGCTTTCATGCTTTTCTCATCCTGCAGCGGTAAATGCTGCAGAAGGAGGAAGAACAGATTAGAGTGTGAGACCAAGAGAAGAGGAACGATGTCAGGAGAAAAAAGAGGAAGGGGACAGCAAAACCAACCACAAGTATCGCAGTACTGAGCCTTAAGAGCGAGCACAGATGAAGTGAGTGTGACATTGCTTTCTCTTTTAAAATGATGTGTTTCTCAGGTACAAAACAAGTTTCCTCTTAAAGTCACGCTGGGGGCCAGGTCTATAGTTGTTCAGATTAGCTGACATGCCTAGGCAAAGGACTGATCCTACTTCAGCGGTGGCCAACAGTCAGCTGACTGACCGACAATGACTATCAAAGCCATGTTGCCAGACGTTGTGTTTGCGCTGGCTGACTCACCTGAGTGGAGGAGGATTAGGGGGTAAAAATGACAGTTGTAAAGATAAATGAATGAGATCATTTATTGGAAACAGCTGATTCTTGTCATTCTGCTCCAAGCCTATGCACAAATGTGTTCGTGACCTGAGAAAATGAGTGGCGGTGTGCATTATTTGAAATGCGAGACATGGGCAAAACAGAAGTAAGTGAAGGTGGTCAGAAGACCTTGACCTCAAGCTGCCAGTGGCCTGTCTATTGAGACACACTCTCTCACTTACACAAACACACACAGACACAAAACACACGCTCACACCACACTGTGCAGGCTACCCCATACATCAAGAATGCATTAGTCAGCAGAGCTATTGTTCCAAGTAACCCGCTGCAGATGGCCTGACAGAATGTTATGTAACACATAAATAATAATATTGAGTGTAGACACTAAAGCTTTAATCTGAAAACTGGTAATAACATCAAAGACAGTGAATTGCTTGAGGGCAAAGTTATAGTAAATTGTTAGATTTTTATAACATGCTATTTCATGCATTGCATGAGGGGGCTGGTTTGTTTATATATACATGGTGTTCTGGTTGCATTGTATTGCATTTTAAAAGACGTTTCATAATTAGCCACTCTATAATCCAATGGGTAAAAACCTCAAAGGGGATTCAGTCTTACCTCATTGTCTGTGCTATATTCAAAGGTGAGGTTGCGAGGGATGGAGGTCATGGCTTTGGGCAAGTTGAAGCTGGGGTCTGCCACCTGGTCTGGCACAATGTAGGTGCAGTTGAGAGCGAAGTCCACTTCCTTCCACCCGCTCATGTCTCCAGGTGTGCTATCCAGTGTCATTTCCGACAATATACACTATACTACACTTGATAGATTCAAGCTTTAAGTTTGGTTGAAGTTGCTTTGGTATGGGAGTACTTTGGTTTAGCTGGGGAGCTAAGTTGCCTTAGGTACAATGGTTAAAGCTCAAGATCTGGAAAGAGAAATGTGGATAGAGAACAAGCTTTTAGTGCTTTAGAAACAGAACTTTGTAGTTCCCCAAAAAATTAAGCAAAACACATCTTATTATGTGAAATCAATTTGTGTAACCTGCTGTTTTAAATGAGGCCTTTTCACTTCTCAGTTATGCAGGAATGCAATTAGATGTTCAGGTATCCAAAACCACATCTGAGACCACCATAGTTTTCTGAGACTCACTACCAGTTGTTAGTCATTCATGATTCAGTCAGCTACTTCCATTCATTGATACTGTTCCTGGCCAACATCTCAACAATCACCTTTCCATTTAACCAGCCAACAGGTCAGCCTGACATCTTATGCTTACTCTTATTCGCATCCATCTTCAAACATTATTCTTACAGGAAACACCCCCCACCAAGAAAAAAGAACAAGCTGTGACTTACTTTTACACATTCATTCAAAGGCTGGATCCTCATTTCTTTGGCTATGTCATCCCCTAACTGTTTCTCCGATCAGCCTTCTCCTCTATGTACTCTCTCCTGCCTCTCAAGTCCTTCTTTACTTCTTCAAAGATTCAAATAGTTCCTTAGGTTATCCACTCGGCTGCGGCCACTCACCAGAAACTCATGTGCCGGGGTTGCGCCAAGCTTTTTTAGCTCCGCGCCCCGGCCAATCACAAGCCACTACGGTCACGTGACTGAGCCATCAGACACCCAACTGTTGGTTTCGGACAACAACATCAGTGACGTTGTACACTTGGATACCAAGTGGCTGTTGTGATGAATGCTTACACATACACACACATTCACACACGTCCACGCACACAGAAAGAAGGCATCTTAATGAATGAATAAAGGAAGAGCAGATGGCTGGCCTGTTGCCACTGAAAAACACACTCGTAGACTTTTGCTTGGTTTGGCACTTAATGAGCAATCTGCTGCCACCGTATCGCCTTGACCTACATCCCACTTTAGAACATCTTCAACTGAGGACCCCCCCTGCATTCAGATCTCAGCTGCACAAACATATATGCAGAAAAACACACGTCAGAAATTAAAGAGCACAACCTGAAACCAGGTTTTGATTTTTATTAAATATGGAAAATTTTTCACAGATACCCAATTCTCATATATGGCATATCAGGTAAATCACTACTTCCTGTCTTTTTCAAATACCGAGTTGCAGAAAATAGTTGTGGCTTTAGGCGCTATTTGTTCATTCACACATACAGATATAGGGCAGGTCAACCGAGCTTACAGGAAAGAGACTTAGACACCTGTCTGGTGAGCGTTCTCTTTACTTTCAGACGCACAGTGGTCTAGTTTGTGTGACACAAAACTCCAGCTCAAGTCACCTTGACCCAGAGTTCTGTCTACATATGCAGGACAGTACAGGAGAGAGGAGATAAAACAGTTTCTATGGAGAGTAAAGATTAGGTGACGCTTCTTCAAGTGGACATATGGCCTACTTAGATTTCATAATACCAATTTCATAGAACCCATATGTCTGTATGGAATTTTGTCCGTTTTATCACAAATTGAAAATTTTCTGTGACACTTTTTTTGAAATTCATGAAACATAAAACCATGAAAAAGTTACTGATTTATCGACATAGGTTTATTATTGTGATTACAGTATGTACCAAATATGATACAATGTCCACTAAACTAAATGTTGACAATGACAACGACAAAACCGGACTCAATTCAGGAGATCCCTGGTGCTGAAAAAGTTTCTGATTTATTTTCTTTGGGTAACCCACTCCCCAAAACACTAAAGAAAACCTGAAAAAATAACTTTAAAAGTATAATAAAGTAAATATAAAAGAACATTCTTTAAGATGACTATGAGTAGCAAATTGCACAAACATATCACGAACAGGATAATGTCAATGTATGGATTAATTTTCAATGGTATCAATTTAAAAATGAATAAATACATTAAAAACTGAAAGATAAAGTTTCATATGCAGCTGTATATATATATATTTTTAAACCATAGAGCCTATGTTTGTGTCCACCATTCCCCCCTCCTCTCCCCTTTTTCTTTCTTAACTTGGCCGGTGAAATAGTAAATTGGCTGCCATATGGCAACACTGCTATTCCAGGAGTGCAGCTTGACTGCCCAGTGTGGCGTGGGGGTTAGTGGTGGTGGACCGTGTCTGTAAGTGTGTGTGGCAAAGAGGAGGAAGGGAGGGGAGATAAGGATTTAGGCTCTTTCACTGGCCTGCGCCTATGCTGGGCTAATTTCTCTAATTTGCAGACAGTCTGGGCTCAGGCTCAGGGCTCAAAGGCTAAAGACCCGGCACTCCATAATAGCAGGCCAGCAGACTCATCACACTCATGGACACACATTGCATCCAGGACATCAGAAGATTTAGATGTACTTTTTCCAGTGAGGGAAACCTCACTTGAGGGTCAGAAGGAACTGGGCCTATAGCATGAAGAGGGAGGTGTAGAGAGAACCAGACAAGACCAAAAGGATAAGTGGAAGAAAAACCTGAGGTCAGCTTTATTCAAGCTGTCTTGGACGGAGACAATCAGACCAAATGATGCGACCTGAAACATGATAAGTGGCACCTGGGTGTTTTGTAATAGTCTGGTCTCGGTGGACACCTGTTGCAATGTAACAGTCTAATTCTGCAGCGCTCTAGTGTTTATAACGCTGCAGAGAAAGCAGCCACCTGCTCGGCCAGTTTATGGTGACGTATCTGTTCTCCCACTTTTACTAAAAGAAACCAAACATTTACTCACCAATACACATTTTCCTGCAACGTTTATCGGCCCAACTCCTCTCACCACGGATCATGTATTACTAGCATGTATTACTCAAGCGTACGTTTACCTACTTCAAAGTCGAATTGAATCGAATTTCCCAGAGGAACCCACCCGAGGGATTAATAAAGTTCTATCTTATCTTATCTTATCTTATCTTAAGTTTCACAGTTTTAAACAGACTACAAGACCATGAAAATTATGAAAATATTTAAAATCCTTTTTTACTTGAACAACTTGTTTTATATTATATACACGTTTAAAAATTTTCATACATTTGTTAAACATACGCACACCAAAAACAACCATTTGAGGTGCTCCAAGTCCTTTTTGCACATAATAACAAAATAAATAAGGTATTTGTTTCTACAACATATAGATTAATAGTTTTGTCCCATTGCAATAAAAGGGCTTAAAAATGGTTATTGTAAATTGCCATAGAGTCCTCTGAAGAGAGGAGTTTGACAGTAAACGGAGGCCTCCAAAGTCTGAAATTTCTTTGATGATGATACAATCTAACTTTGGGGTGAATTTTCTTGTATTTCCACTTGTAAAAAGATTGTGGCATTGTGTTAACATAAATGCTCCAGACCAGCTAACTGCAAAAAACATTTGTTGTTATAGTGGTGGCTGTACTTGCTAACTTACTGCCGAAGCAATTTCATTTCGTGGAATCATTACGAACTTCTTTGGAGACGGAGTAGAAGGCGTGGCTAGTGTTACGCAATGGCGCAGCTTTAACGAAACGAAGAGCAATATCAGTCCTGATTTGTCACAGGGCATCTTTTATTTAGGGTTTGTGTAAAAGGGGAATGTTTTAGTGACTTTTAACTGACTTGTCTAACGCATTGATTCCTTGTACGGCTTTACTACTTGTACAGAGGAAAGAAAACTCAGTGTCAGATTGGACTGCCTTATCTGCCTCAATGAGTCATCAGGAGACATCAAGAGAAACTTTGACTCACATGGTGTGCCACCAACATAGTGGATCAACGAGCTCAACAGTGTTTGGTGCTATCAGTTGTAGTTCAGTCATTTTCTTTTTTACTAAGAATGAAAGTGGAAACAATCCATCAGCTGCTTGGCTACGAGTCAAGATCAGTTTCTGCAGTGGGTACATGCCACACCTCAAATCTTAGGGACAGATAATGTTTACAGGTACTCTGTATCCTTATTTCTCGGTGCCCTCAATTCTTCTTATTCTTTTGGTATTTTTGGTACTTCCCTCCCTTGGTGTTTTTTATTCCTGAGCTGCTGTAAACAGTAAACAGCCATGCTTTAGAGGATTACTTGTCTGTTAATGCATTCTTACTGTTTCCCTGTAACTGTTGTCCTTGATAACAGAGTGATGACTGATGGGAAGAAGTTATAGAAACAACACACTTCACACAAAGGGGGTGGAGTGTGGGGGCTGTTTACTTGGTCTGGAGAGCTTAGTTTTCATATCCCTTTAACCAGAAGGATTATCCCCACTAGCTCAACGTTAAATATGTAAGATTACATTATATTTTTAATCACTAACATGCACAGGCAATTGTTTTCCTGGAAGCATCTTTGTTTGTGTGGTTTTGCTAAATGGACAGAGGTCTCTGGTTGTAGGAAATCCCATTGTTACCACTGTGCAATCGTTTCAATGAGGCTTTGTTTTGACAGGGGACTACAGAAAATGTTGCTTGTGTATATATACATGTAGCTACATGCATCTCCTTCTTCTGTACAGCTCTTTTAAAAAAAAGTCCATCCGTTTTATATTTAACCATGACTGCATGACTTAGCAAACCGATATCTTTGTCCGTATAAATCCAAACTCGTTAGACCTGTTAAGTTTCAAGAGCCACTATCTTCCATGGAAATGCCTTTGCGTGGCGAAGATAAGCAAATAACAGACTAAAACCACTCTGAGGCTTATGGAAGAAATCAGGTTTACATATGGGTGAAATTTAGTATCTTAAATCCACAGGTCAGGAGATCAACACAAATTTGAAATGCAAAAACAGTTTTAGCACATTTTGACGTGCAATCTTTGTTATTGTGTTATCAAAGTATCCATTGATATCAAACGAGGGTTAAAAATGCTAACAGCAGGCGCACGCTGTCATTTCCTCCATCTCTCTAAAGGCTAGTGACAAGTGTTTGCAAGTGTTTCGTTCCACATTTCTCTATTTTCTTTCTTTGCTCATCATTTAATGCGGTGAAGATGCGTTCAAGTCCCTGGAAACATGGAAAGACAATAAAGTTATTGTGGGCACTGAAAGAGGCAGTTTGCATGGGTAACAGGAAAGAATAAAAATATGACAGTGGGTGATAAATCTTCCTTTCAATGAAGTGTGCACGGTACATTATTACAGTTTTCATCTGCAAACCGGAGCATGACTGTTATTACCTGATTACGACTGCATCATTCAGCAGATGTGTTGCAATGCAAAAATCTGCTCCTGGCACTGGCTTTATAAACTTTTTGTGGTTGCATCTTTCCTTTTTCGCAAAGCAATTAATCAATGACTAAATGTTGCAGTGAAAACTGGCAGCATAGCATATGACAGGAAACTTCAAATCATTGCACACCCTCAGCCATCCTGCAAATCTGCATGTGCAGTTTATGTAGTAGAAATCAGTATAGATTCAGCATGGTGACTTTTTATTGATGAGAACTCTGACACATTTTTTTAGTCTGTAGCATTTCACTTTATCCGTACAAGGTTAAGACGAAGTGAGAGCACTTTCTCACACTTTCTCACAAGCAACTTTGGTATACGCCAGAGTTTCTCAGAGGTTTACTGAGACAGATCAAAATAACCCATCACATTTTCACACCTCTTCTGGGTTGCATGCCATCATAGAAGAGGAAGGAAAGAGACGGACGAGCCAGAGGCCTCAGCAAGCAACATCTTTATCTGCAACATCATCATCAGTCTGTTTACGTGCTCAGTAACTTTGCACCATGCGAGGGGACTTTTTTTTTTTGTTACCATGGTTCTAATTTAATCTAAGAGAAAATTCTATCTACTATTAGAAATATATACCGCGTTGTTTCTCTTTAGCCACCTACATTACTGATTAACTGATTATACGTAAACATTGACCTGGTAATGAAAAAAAGACATGCTTGCGCTAATTTTATTACAGTTGCTAATGTTTAAACGTGTTGGTTGTTTAAATATATAAACTCAGTGTCCGGTCAGTGTCACTGCCACAAACAATTGTGGCTTATTTGTTTTCTTAGCATTGACGTCCATCGTGCTGTATTACCGGCAAATGTCGTACTGTAGCAGTCGCTTCTTCTTCTTGTTTTTCAGAAAATATATTTAACAATACAACTTTTCGCTTCTCACATTCATCAAATCTCAAAGGAAATATCTGCTTTTAAAAGCGCATTGAATCGAAGGATGTAGGCGCCATGTATCTGTGAGTTGATGCAGTGATTCTCTCAGTTTAGACATGTGAATCTTCGCACTTACAGTACAGCAGTTAGTAGGAGCAGAAGGGGAACATGTGAATGGTGTGACATGGCACCGGTTGGGTGCATTTCATTTCCATATTATTTGCAACAATTCACAACTCTTGTTAAACAAATGTTTGATTGTGCTTTGCATTACTGAGCTGTGTCGACTTTTATAACTGAGCCGATTATTCATACAATGTTCGTTTTATCAGATCATCTTAGGTCACACTGCAATTCCTGGTGAGAAAGTGTGAAAGAGACAAACAAATGTGACAACCTAGGCCCACGACAAAAACCGACGCAGTGCATTTCATTTCCCTGTTGATACTTGGCGTCCAGCATGCAGCTGCACACGTTAGCAGGACACATTATCGCTTTAACGCCTGACTTGCTCTAATAGGAGCTCTCTTTCGCCATTTTTTTTGATATATTGAGCAACACAGTTTTGCAATAGTTAAACCTGTGGGATGATTTTCTGCTTCAGAGAAAAAACATGACAATCCTTAGACCGAAAAAAATAGGACACGACCTACCAGAAATCGTGGACCATTACAAAACACGCCACCCTGTTTGACAGAATGAGTAACATTACTGTTGTTGCTGGTAAGACTGGAACACCTTTACATAAAGGTGGTAGTAGGTTTTGTTTTCTTCAAACAAAGACTAAAGCAGCGTAAAAACTTCTAAGTAAAAAGGCACATTACTTTGTGAAAGGATTGAACCAGCCCTCATTATATTTTGCTAGGGAAGTAGGTGCAGTTTATGAGACAGAAAGAAAACAGAGGTTATAGAATTATAATACATTTGAAAGTCACTATTTGGCCTGAACTTTCTTACGCAAGCTTTCTTGTAGGGATTTTTCTCCAGGCTTCTTTTACAACATTCAAAGCTCTTCCTGGTGGTGGCTGCCTTTTGTTACACACTCTCTCAGCATGATCGCACACTGCTTCAATAATATTGAGGTCTGGGATCTGAGGAGGCCAGTTTATGACCGATAGTGTTCTACTGTGCATTTTTTCTATCGAGGTATGCTTATCCTGCATTAGCAGTTTGCTTGGGATCATTCTCCTGATAAAAATAATGAAAAATGGTGATATCACGTAGCGGATCGAAATCTGATGATACTTTTGCACATTCGTAATTCCATTGATTTTGGCAAAACTCCCAACACCACTGGTTAAAAGGCACCCCCAACAATTTCTATTTGAATTTGTATTGAATCTTCATTTTGAACATCAAAATAGTATAACCAACAACAGAGAAAAGAGAGACTAACAAACAAACAAAGCAAAACAAAAACAAAGCATTAATAATTATAAATAACTCACATGTTCAGAACGGAGTAGGAAGAAGCATAAGCTTATTTGATCCCACCCCCTTTCTACTGTTTAGTAACTAATAGTCTACACTTTTTCTTCCTGTTTATGCCCTGTCCATCATAAATTCTTCATTACAATTTGTTGCATGGATTTTTATTTATTTGTTTGTTTTTTATAACCCCAGTAACAAATTTACAGATATATATACTTATATAAACATACTTGTGCACCCCCACACACATATATACACATCCCTGTTGTGAAAATAGTGGGTGAGAACATACGATCAGAGCCCTACCTCCTCCCTGCACCGCTTTTTAAACTGAGTCATGCTGGGACATTTCTTCGGTTCTTCACTTATTCTGTTCCACAGCTTCACTCCACACACAGAGATGAAAAAGCTTGTGAGTGTTGTACGGATACAGGGATGTTTTCATTTTAATTCCCCCCTCAAATTGTATCTACGTTCTCTTTTAGAAAACAATTTTAGAATATTATCAGGAAGTAGGTTGTGATAGAGCCTCCACTGTGTTTTACAGAATGCTGTTGACACTCACTGTTGTGCCTCTCTCTTGACCTCCTCTGTACATATTGATCACAGTTTGAACAAAATATTTAAAATTTGGATTCATCACACTATGAGCCCTGTTGTCACTGATCTTCAGTCCAGTTCTTGTGTAATTTGCAATACCTCAGCTTTTTCTCTCTATTCCTTAAGAATGGCTTCTTAACAGTCTACTGCTCAGACCAAGTCTGATGAGGATTCATTGGAATAGTAGATGACTCAAGGGAACGTTAACTGTTATTTGATGGATTATTTAGACTTCTGGGCCCAAATGCAGACTGGTTGGAGGGAGTAAATAAACAAAAAAATTTTAACTTTATTCTGGTGTTGGTGAAAACCAACGGGAAGAAAACAAAACTCATAAAGCTAAAAAGCTGATCCACAAGAGAAAACTCATGACAGAGGGCCATGATGAAGTATTTAGGGGAGATAAAGGCAATAAATGCACACAAGGTAATTGGGGAAATGGGAAACACCAGGGGAACACAGCTGAAGGGGAAACAAAATTATGAGATGAGAGACTATCAAAATAAAACAGGTAGTAACTAAACACATGAATCTGTGACACCGAAACGCAGACTTAACAGATAGGGGGAACACTATGGGGCGGGAAGACTGAAACTCTGGGAATTAACGAAAGACAACTATAATATAAATTACAAAAGAAAGCACAATTTTCAGTGAGAAGAGCATAAAGCAGGAAATAAATCTAGAACGTGAAACTCAAAATGACAAAAATAAAGAACAAACTAATCAAAAATATATTATATAGATAAAAATGTACCAATGAACCAGGGTTAAAATCCCAAGTTTATGACAAGGACATGACCTTCAGATACTGTTCATCTGCTATAGATAGTTTTTTGTTGTTTTTTTTTTAGAGCTGGCACTTCTTCTTTTGTCATTGTTTATCCAGTTTCCTCAATTTTATTTTAAGGCCACATTACCCACCATGCTAAAATATGCCATGGTTTCAGCGAATAGCTCTCAGGGAATCACCTTGCTGGTGTAAAAATGTTATTTTATGCCTGTGAAACTTATTTTTGGCATTTATCATGGATGCAACTAAAAAAGAGATACATTACAAGCCTTTAAGTGTGACTTTAAAATTGGATTTTTGCTAAGTTGTCTGTTGTATATTGTAGACAAAAACACTAGCACTGTTTTACACTTTTGGACTAAGTGTAAAATAAGTATAAAGTATGAGACGCTCAAGTCAGGACCTCAAAATTTGGTACTACTGACTAACTATTAAAGTAAAATGCATTAGTTATTTTCCCTGCTATCATGTGATGTAAAAAGTCAACATTATATATAAACATTGTATATATGGTATAATAAGTCTAACCAGTGTCAACAGATGTTAGTTGTGCATTGTGGCTAATTTGCGATTTATAATGCTTCCATAATCCGTCTATGCCACTTAATCACCAGCAAGTGGTTCCTCTCAATCTGCTACTTTCTGTACTAAACAGACAGTGCTAGCCTAAGACCCTAATTATTGCTAACTCTAGTCAGTACATGCAGTTATTATTTAGCAAGAACCAACGAAATTAGAGTGGGTGGGGTAGGCTATAGAGGATATTAGGAGACTAAGAGATGTTGTGATTGGAGAATCGGGATAATAAAGGGGTGTTGTTAAGGGTGTAGCAAAGTCTGCACGCTTTTGGCTTGTTGTCAACAGGTGGGCCCGTGTACTAGGGATCCCTCCCCCAGCTCACAGCCCACCAGCTCAGGAGAAAGACTTTAGCCAAGATCTGTCTGGCAGACAGAGAAGGGGATTTCAGCACCAAATCCATTGGATCAATAAAAATGTCTGCTAATTAGGCGAGCCATGAAAGGAGGGGCAACTGGATGAGAGTAAATAGAGAGAGGGCAAAAAAAAGAAAAGCACCTAGTGCTATCTCAGAAGTCCAGACAGATGAGGAAACTCTTGAGACAGGAGTGCCCTCTGAGTAAATCAGGTACAAAAGCTGACACACAGTCTCACTTCGAGAGCAAATCTCACGTAGTCTTATGAGGAATAGGGCTTGCCCTCTTTCCCTCCCTCCGTCACTACTTTTATCACTCTCTTGCGCAGTCAGAGGCAACCCTCTCATGCAATGGTGATCAGTTTCTCTGACCCCAATCCCCTCTCTTCCGCCTCCCACCTTTTCTTTGCCCTCCTCCTTTTCCCTGCCCCTCCTCCTTCCTTCCTTCCTTCATCATCACTTTGACCTAAATCTCCACATTTAATCTTCTTCTTCTTGTCTTTTGGAATACAATCAACCCCTTAATTGTCTTAATCTCACTGGTCTTTTATTGTCACGAGGCATCATGCGTACTGCAGAACAAAAACATTAACCACAGATCAATACTTGGCATCCGGCCACATAAACCACCACGGTCTTCGATCGATAATCACTAATTTAATGTCGGACTGCACTGCACAACAGCTCAATTAACATATAAAAGATGGTGGGGTGTATCAGGTTTGTTGTCTGTAGAAGCAAATATAGCAAGCTTGTATTTTAAAAGCGAGGTGATGGGATTACGTTAGTCAGAAATAGGAAATGTTTTTAGTAAAATTCATCACTGTTATTGTTTTCTATAAATGTGGAGTTGAATGATAGACTACTGGAAAAGAGGTATATATTTCACTGTGGAGTGTTAAAAAACACTGTTTATGGATCAGTGGATTAAATATATCTTGAAGGCAGAAACACAACTCACTGGCTGTAAACACCCACTGCAAATCTTCCCCAAGCCGCTTTATTTTTATCTTCTCTAAATAAAGACAAAAATAGTTGCATTGTCAGTTTCTAATAAGAGAAGCTTATGGACTGGCACTTTCAGTTATATTTTAACATGGTTTTAGAGCTTGAGCCAAACATATTAGCTTCCCAGCATTGGTAAGCCCAGGATCAAGCTAAGGTTAGGATGTGATTTGTATATGATTTTGAAATGACAACGCCAATGTTAATCAACATATTCAGAACAATAACAGATTATCCCTGTCAGCAGATGCACTCTGCACCATCTGTTAAGGAGCAGCGCCTGGAGAGAATGATGATGTTCACTTCTGTGTTATGTGTACATATGTCTGTTTTTTGTGTTTTAAGTTGTTTGTTTTTTATGTGTGTGTGTATATGTATGTATGTATATATATATATATATATATATGATATGTATTATGTATATATTATTTGATATGAATCGTATATGTATATTTGTTATGGTATAATATTTATATGTGTATATAAATGGAAGTATAGAGCTGGTGTAATATAGTATAACTATAATGGATAGAACGATATACGTAGTCGTATATATGTGATAATGTATATATATATATAATATATATATATATATATATATATATTATATATATATTATATATTATATATAATATATATGTGTGTTATATATATTATAATATATATATATATATATAATATATATATATATATATATATATTATATATAATATATATATATATATATATATATATATATAGTATATTAATATATATATATGTGTATAATATATAATATATATATATGTATAATATATGTATCATTATATAATATATGTGTATAATAGTATATATATTATTTAATAAGTATGTATAATTATATAAGTATATATTGTATATATATATAATGAATATTATATATTGTATGATAATGGTATATATATTTAGTATTAGTTATATATATATGTATATGTATTATATACATAGTAATAGTATAGTTATTATATTATTATTGTATTATATACATTGTATAATGTGTATATATATATATATGTATATATGTTAATATATATGTATATATATAATATATATTATATATATATGATATAATATGTATATATATATTATATTGTATAATGTGTATATATATGTGTGTGTGTGTAATATTTGCACATGCCTATTTATCGCCATTCTATTTTTCCCTTCAAACAACAACAGGTCAGCGCTTCCCTCCTCCTCTCCTTTCCTCTGTCTCAGTGGGTGAGTCTGGGCCTCTGTTGCAGTCAGACGACACTGTCCGACTCTGCTGTAATCTGACATGGCTAATCTCATCTCTCTGTCTTCAGGACTGGCAAACTACCTGGGTCTCTCCAGCCAATTAGAGCCCATCTGCACAGCACACACCATGCAGGCCAGGCTGAAGCCAGCCTCTGTAGGGGACCAGCCAGTCTAGTCAGGCTGCTGAAGGGCTCAGTGGTGGCTAAGGCTGTCTGGTCTGGGCCCAAAATATCTGCTTCCATAACCGCCCATCTGCCTGTGGCTTGGCCTGGTACACTTTCATCCCCTGCCGCCCCCAAAATTTGTGATACTCTCCAGGCCTGCTGCCAGTTAAAGCACTTATTGCCATACAGTTGTTAGGCAGTTGCCAAAGCAGTGATTTAGGCTAAGTGGCCTACTGTTATGCCAAAGTTTGTTCTTTTTCATTATAGCTATTGAACAGCATTGGCACAGAAAAAGGTTATTAATTAGTATAAATATTTAAACAAATGATACAAACTATTAGAGGATTAGCCCACTCTCAGTCACTGACTTATCCATGTATAGTATGATATATCATCTTATTGTTTCCTAAACTTGGTTTTATTATTATTATTTGTAATGGAAATTATTTTTAATGAAAATGTTAATTATACATAAATGTTTAACGACTTGCAGAGTGGTAAATAAAACGTAACAAGTCTTCTAACAGCTTGGTTTCTCATCAAGCCGGTCTCACTTAATCACCTTAACTAAATTAGTTTGAAATTAGCCTTCTTTCTAACTCCCCGTTCTCCATCTTTCCCCTCCTTTCCTCCCCAGTCGTTTTCACAGCTTTGTGGATTAGACAGATTACCCGTCTGAAACTCTGTTTTTGTTTCTTTTTTTTTCTCTTTCTCCCTCTGTCTCTGTTCCAGTCCTTCTATCTTTCCCGATGTTCATCCAGAATGCACATTAGTGTATAACACAACAAGCAGAGTCAACCTTGTGATTCTCACGGGACAACAGTCGTCTTATGACTGCATTGTTACTAATGGGAAAACGGAAAATGAAATTAAACAAGGCCTGCTTTTTAATCGATTTACATAAATTTAAAGGGAAAGAATGCCACGCCTGTTTGCAAAGAAACAATTAAATTGGTCAATCAAGAAAGGAGGAGTCATCAATGACTGATATGAGTCACATGTCAACAACAGGCTTGATCTTGTCAAATGTCAAACCTGTTGACTTGCTGCTGATTGCAAAAAAAACAAAACAACAAGCACACAAACCCCAAATCTGGACATGCCATCTAGGTACTTGGTCATGTAGGCAACATTTCTACTGCTTTTTGTTAAATTAAACTACATTTAAACTAAATATTAATTCATTAATTATATAAAAAAATTGAAGATGATTAGAGTAGCCTAACTGTATTAAATGCAGCTATAGAGCTTTGAGTGATTATTACTTTTGAATCCTAAATAGCAGGAAGCACTGCTTTTATCACAGTTATTCATTTGTATTTGTATTCGTGTCTTCCCTAGATTTCTGTGAAAAGGTTCCTTTCTCTGCTTAGGATACATTTGCGCATGTTGACGTGCAACAAGTCAAATACGTTTGGTACAACTTGCCAGCGATCGTCGGTAGCCTACAGCTGTGCATGTGTTGCCACATGCCGTGTGACACATCATTTCCTGCGTCAAAAAGCAGATCAGGCCCTTTGCGCAAACCAGAGTAGGGTATAGGTGAAGGGGGGTCATGCTTTCACTTTCACTTTCAAACTCCATTGATTAACTCGAGAGGCTGCATTCGGTTAAACGATTAAAAAAGAAAGAAAGGAAGAGAAACGCGCCCCAAGTAACATCGCAGAAGAAAGACGACAGACACCCTCGAGCTCGTCGCCATGGCGTTTAAGTACCCGGTAGCCCGAAGAGACGACAGTAAGGTCAGTGTCAAAGTTCTGCGGCGTGCTTTTTTTTTTCTCCTTTTTTCTCTTGGTCTGTTTTTCATTCGACGAAATGCTGTGGTGTAAGCCCACGAGCAGGAAAAGCGATACCAGGAAGAGAAAATGCACGTATGCGCGGAGGGACAGAAAGGCAAATGGCGAATGTTCGAGGAAGCAAAAACAAAACTTTACTGTGTGTAAAGTCCGAAAAGTGAAATATTCTGTGGCTTTATTTTGTCACTTCTCGTATTAGCCGGTGCATTGGAGGTAAAGTAACGCCCACGTGATTAAAAAAAAAACGTGCCTGGGGCCGTGGGTGGAAATTAGCTATCGGCTAAATCTACACATCTCTTAGGAGATTTTTTGTACACGCTCCCTGCCAAATAAATAAAGGCAAATACAAACTAGTTCTTGTTCATGATGGCCATTATATTAGCTCCAAGTACCAAAGTGGCGTTGCATGTTTAGTGAATCATGCAAACGTTGCTTTTAAAGCCACATTGCACTCAATTATAATTCCATATCGATTTAAGTTAATGATACTTTAATACAAGAAAGGTCGTGCCAAACGCTACCAAATGTTTACTTTTCTTGACACACAAAACGTCCCCAGCTTCCCTAGCTGCATTTACAGCCCGAAGTATGTCTTCATTGTGCTTAAAAGTAAAAGTGAAGCCAAAGTACGTCCTGCAGAGCATGCAGCTGACTTGCAGTGGCATTCAATCATTAAACTCAAGTGAACATAGGCTGTATGTACAGGGGTAGAACACCAAGAGATATGCATGGCCTGGTACAGTTGCAAGAAAACGTCCGAAATGAAATAACATCTATCAGATGAACGGTGCACTAGCAAAGATGAACAGAGGTGACAGTAGCCAAAAACGGACAGCCTCAAGTAAAATTAGATGAACCGCTGTGGCTGAATATGTTTGGAAATTGCTTAGTTACTTGTGACTAAATAAATAAAATACTGCAGCTATAAAAGTTTCAGGTTTATTCTTTAGAATGGTGAGTTATGACATCTATGTCTAGTCATGCATGCATGCATGCATGCATACATGACTAGACACGTATGCATGCATGCATTGATGGTTCAAAGCTAAACTGAATGTGATGCAAATTTGTTTCGTGTGGGTTTTTGAGTATAAATAAAAACTGACGGGTCCCTCTACTATTTGAAAATTTACCATTCTATAAGCCACAAATGTTTAAAATGACCAGCCGATCCATACCTGTGCCGACGTAAAGGTTGTCTCTAATCTTAGGATGTCTCGCACTGCCTCAGGGATCATTGTAAGGTTTATGAGATGTAGGTTTACTACTGTGTTTCACCCGATCTGAACTGGCATGAAGGCACGAAGGCAGGTAGTGAAAAAGCCAGTCAGACTGTCTTTCCAGGAGGACATTAGCTTGGTTGCATTCAGTCAACACTCAGTAAAGAGAGATAGAAAGAAAGGCATGCTGAAAGAAGGAGAGACAGAAAAACGGGCAGAGTGGGCCTAAGGTGCCTAAATATTAATGTGGTGAGGATTAACCAGTTCTTTGTTGTACGCTAATTTTTCCCAGACTTAAGTCTCGCACTAACAGTACGACATTCGAGAACGTGAAAAATGGCTGTACTTGAAACATCCATCCTAAGTAAAACATTTCACACGGGTTGATCTCAGGCTACTGTTTTGTTAAAATAAAATATGAGTAGGTTGTGGACAAGAGCTGTTTTGCAATGTCACATTTAGAGTTTGGTCATATTTCCCTCTTAATTCTTAGGAGCCAGTCAGTGGGAGTACATCCCACATACAGAGTCCATGTAACAATCTGATGCCACATGTCTCTGTTGTGTAATGGGAGATGCCAAGAAAAGAGATGGCTTGTGACTGAAGTGAAAAATGTGGTTTTGCATCCTGGTATCGATGTCCTGTCATAGATTTGGACCAGGGGTTTGCTGTAGATGTTAAGAAATATATATAATACCACCACAATGATACTCTAAACTATTTTAAAAGCTTGGTGTGCCACATGTATCTTGTGTAACGTTAAATTAAAACTGCCTAAAAATAACTAACAATGCATTTCAGTATATACATTTGTATAGAAAATTTGTATAAAATGATTCCAATCTACGGTGAAATGGTTTTTTTCCCCCCACCTAATGTCCTTGATGTGTGCCATAAACTGGTACTGAAATGAGTTTTTCACCACAAGTCAAAGGCGATGTGGACAACGGGCTGTGCTTTCAGGTCGAAGTGGAAAATGTGACGGGCCTTATTTCTTTGAAGCGTTAATAGTTGTTTTTCATTGACAGAAAACTACTGGAACATTAATTTTTATTTGGATTAGTGGAAATGGGCGCATTATGGAAATGCGTATGTGTGGGTGTTTGTGGTTTAAGAGAACTTGCAGTAACTTCAGTCTGCTCACTGGTGCATTAAGGTCGGCCTATCAAAAGTGCTTGGAGTAGTAATCCAAATTCCAGTGCTGATAAGCATCCAGTTGATGAGCCAAAAATTTCTGATACAGTTGACAGTTATGAAGTATGATGCTCTGCAGTTCCAGAGAAAAATGCTTTTCAAAGGAAGTATAAATGAGACAATCCTTTCTGTCAAGAAAATCAGGTTTGAATGCCAAAGATGAGACGCGCTCTTTGTTTATGTGTTTGTATGTTTGTTCTGGCTTATTCCTGTTTGTTCATGTTTAGTTTCTCTGTGCATCTTTGCAACAGGTGGATGATTACCATGGAACTAAAATCAGTGATCCCTATGCATGGCTGGAAGACCCTGATGGTGCAGAAACAATGGTACATGATGATTTTTATTTATTTATTTTTGAAGAATGCTACTGTTGGTTCTTCACCCAAAAAAACCATCTGCATTTCATCCCTTGTCATGTCGTTTTTGTTACGCAGGCCTTTGTTGAAGAGCAGAATAAACTCACTATGCCGTACCTGGAGCAGTGCGCCATCCGGGCACAGTTCCATCAGCGGCTGACTGAGGTCTATAATTATCCCAAGTACAGTTGCCCTTACAAAAGGGGGAAGAGGTAATAGCTGAATTTTAATTAATGGTTATCAGCATTTATACTTAAAGCAACAAGCTTGAATTGCAGGACTTAAGTCACAACAATGCTTTCCCTCACTGTAGTTTCTTGTCTCTTTTCAGATATTTCTACTTTCACAACAAAGGGCTTCAGAACCAGGATGTGCTGTATATGCAGGACTCTCTCGATGCACCTGCAACTGTATTCTTTGATCCTAATAAGCTTTCTGAAGATGGAACTGTGGCACTGAAAAGTTAGTCAAATTGCAGAACTTGTTATCGATCACAGACATACAGGCAACAGAGATGGAATGATACTAAATTTGCACTGCTAACTTCTAATCTCTTTCATCTCCTTCTCCATTTAGTGGGGCGACTGTCAGAAGAGTGTGAATTTTTTGCTTATGGTTTGAGTAGCAGTGGCTCAGACTGGGTAACGGTGCATTTCATGAAGGCCGATGACCTCAGCCCACTGCCTGACGTTCTGGAAAGGGTTAAATTCAGCTGCTTGGCCTGGACTCATGATGCAAAGGGCATCTTTTATAACTGTTACCCACGCCAGGAAGGAAAAACTGATGGTTAGGAGGAGTTATTGTGCAAATAAACAGAAACAACACATTTAACTAATCTAGTTTGAAACGTATTTAGTATTTAACTACTTTGTATTTCGTTGAAGGTACTGAGACCACCAGCAACATGAATCAGAAGCTCTACTACCATGTTATTGGCACCAACCAGTCAGAAGACATTCTGGTAGCAGAGTTCCCTGACCATCCCAAGTGGCACAGTGCAGTGACCGTAAGTCTATAGCTTTCTTGAATCATTAGTGCCCTACCCGGGGATGCTCGAGCAGATGTGTTACCCTTATTGAGTTGGGGTCTGCTAATGGTTCGTTCCTGTTTTAAAAGGAAGAAACCTATTAGACCATTGCAGTGCTTACTCTAAGGAGTTGACGCTCTTGTCAGAAAAGAGAAGAATTTAATTGCTACCAAAATTAAATTAGTTTTCTGCAAACTACATGAACCTAATATTGCAAATTGCATTGGATTATAGCATCTTTTGTCCATTTTGGTATTTTAAAATGATTAAAGACCCAGCTATCTCTGTTTTATATGAGTGCGTCTTTTTAGGGGATTCTAAGAGCAAAGATTATACTTTTATGGCAAAGCCTACATTGGCATTTTCACGTCAGCTGCTTCTCAAATTCTCTTTCCCCTCCCTGTGTTGACTTTAAAAAATAATCCTCTTCCCAGATATCAGATGACGGCAGATATGCTGTTTTGTCGATCACTGA
Source organism: Haplochromis burtoni (assembly GCF_018398535.1). Lineage (NCBI taxonomy): Eukaryota > Metazoa > Chordata > Actinopteri > Cichliformes > Cichlidae > Haplochromis > Haplochromis burtoni. The sequence goes on from NW_024582510.1 coordinate 89,022, forward strand.
AGGCTGTGAGCCTGTCAACCAGCTGTGGTACTGCGACCTAAAGCAGCTCCCCGATGGCATAAAAGGTCTGTGTTAAATACTCATAACCGCAATAACTCATGTGTCTTATGGAGATGTAAGATCACAGGTATATATTTGGTATTCTTATTGCATCACAGTGCAAAATGCTGATCTGGCCATGACAGGTAAATTCAGGTTCATGGTAGTTAGTTTCCTCCCAGCTTTACCTCATTAGCCAGTATTAATTTGTGAATTGCCACAAATTGGGAGTTATTTTGTTGGAGGATAGTGTCTTAAGTGGCATGAAAAAGTTTGTGAAAAGTTTCAGACTTGTATGTAGCATGCAAAGAACATTAAAAATGATTTGAATTGTAAAGAACTGTCAGTTCTTTACAATTCACCCCAAATGAACAAATCATCTTTCATGAGAAGTATTTATGAAGCAGTATGGACTGCAGCATGACTCAGTGTCAACATATATAGCTTCTAAGTAGCCCGGGCAGTTTTGTGAAAAATACGCCAGCTTTGTCATTAAGACGTGTCAACGTAGACACGAACTGATGCCTGTGACTCAACCATTAGTGAAGTAAATGTTGAGATTTCAAAATACAAAATGTGGCCTGTTTTTAGTTGAGGAAAAGAAATCCTCCCACACAGAAGTTGTGAAACCTTCTACTGCAAGCCTGCTATGAAAACTTGTTATTGTTTTTTACAACCCACTGCAAATGAGGGTTTATAAGCTAATACTAGTTCCTAATACTCACTGCTAGTGATAAATATCATTTTATTTATGTACTTCTGCAGGTCTGCTGCCGTGGGTCAAACTTGTGGACAACTTTGAGGCTCAGTACTCTTATGTTACCAATGAGGGAACTGTGTTTACTTTCCGCTCCAACTTGGATGCGCCTCGATACTGTCTCATCAACATAGACATCGAGAAACCAGACAGACAGCACTGGACTACCCTCATACCACAGCATGATAAAGATGTCCTGGGTGAGATAAAATGGAAATGTCATTAAAACATACTGTAATAGAGAGTGAATTATGTAGTGGCATGTAGTCTTAGTACATTCCTTTTGTGGAGAACTATCTGCAATGCAGTGTCTGAGAGTTAATAAAAGCAAACTTGCTGCTAAACGCATGACAGCATCTGAAACAGTCCTTAGAAATGTGTGAAGGGTTTATTCATAGAACTGTACTTCCACAATTCACCTCTTAAAATCTTGCAAAATAGTTTTAAGCCGAATTTCTGTCCTGATGTTTCGATGACGGTCCAGCCACAACAATCGGGAACTTGCATGTCTGTCTGTGGTTCAAAACCTTCGTCAGAGGGAACTCTGCTCAAAAAGTGAAACTTGGTCCATAAGCACTTTGTGTTGTAATTTTTTTTTTTTGTTCGTGTCACTTGAATGACCGTAATTGTACTTGGAGATGAATGAAACATACACAAATGTCCATGTTACCTTTGAGAAGTGCGAACAACACGTCACAACATTTTACTTGTGGTAAAAACAGCTGTATAGCTCTTGGCACACTGGGAAACTACACATGTTAAAGAAAGAGAAAAGAGGAACATAGTTGAAATTTGAACTTGAGCAATACTGGACTGATAAAAATAATAATGTAAATTCTATATTGTTAAAGGAAATTTAAATCACATTTTATGAAGGGCTTACAGTGTTGTATTAAACAACATAATGTTTCAGTTACTGTTGGCAGCTATTGAGTTAAACTTTATAACTAATTCAGGTATTATTAAGAGCAATGAAATTTTCATAAACTGACTATTCAGGTTTTTTTTTAAATAATGTTACTAAATGAAACCAGTAATACTTTCTTTACTAGTGCAAGTTATTTCCTAAGTAATTACTGGCAATGGTATTGGTTTTTTTTTCTTGGTTTCTGTTTTTTTTTCTTTAAATATTCTTAAATTGCTTTTTTTGCTTGGTGTTGCTTGGGTAAAGTAACACACGCTTGTTGCCATGGTGTCAAAAAATGCCATTCACATAAAGGATTGATGGTTTCATTTGATAGTATCTAGTCACTCAGGTTCACCAACCTGTTCAAGACAAAACTGACTGCTCTCCTCTGTAATTTTCTAAGCTGATAAATCGTTGTGGTCTCTGTAGCATTCCAGTTTAACTACATGCCCAACATCACAGTTTTGTTATTACCAAAACACTCCCAAATGTAGCCTAATTGTGATCCTTGTACTTTGTATAGTATAATAGCGCTAGGATTAAATATAAAGTCACCGTTTCAACATTTAACATTTTGTCTTGAAAAGGACAAAATGCCGTGCATGGAACTGTAGTTATCGCATACAATGTACGTAGATACTACCACAGCTATCTTAACATCTGTAGGCTGTTGGGACTTTATTAGGGACAGAACATGGATTTATAGTTTATTCCTGCAGTTATTCTGCCCTTTGCACACGTAGTTATGCATTAATTACAAAACTTAACTGAAAAACTATTTTATATATTCATGTTGAAAAGTGTTTATGCCTTATACTTGAGTAATCATGAGATTACTCCTTATTGCTGAGATCATTGTCAGGAATCGACAGGAGGAGGAAGTATAAATGGTGTGATGTAGAAAGGAAAACAAAGACAGAAATACAGTGCCGCGCTTGGATACATTGTTTTTGACAACACCACCCCCCCCAAGACATTTTGCATTACTTCCTCCTTTATTTTCCTGCAGGCTTTGTGTCTTGTGTGAACCAGCACCACCTGTTGGTCAACTATGTCCATGATGTGAAGGATATCCTGCAAGTATACGAGTTGTCTACAGGCCGGCTTGTCAGAGACCTGCCACTGGATGTGGGCACTGTGGCCGGAGTGAGCTGCAAGAAGAAACACTCTGAGTTCTTCTACAAGTTTACCTCCTTTACTACACCAGGCAATTCCAGTTTTTATATACTTGAGTTTTTCCATGAGTATGAACCACATAAAATACACTTCTTATTCCATGCAAAAGAGAATATACAAATATTATTGCAATTACTTCTCCAAAAACTCAATAAAGTAACTGTATGTGACCAAGGCACGTATTTAACAGATTAAATGCTTTCTGATGTGCAGCTGTTTGCTATTGTTATTACAACAGAGGATTAATTGCAACATAAAATACTCGTATAATTAGCCTATTTTACTAAAGTTGCAGATCATGTCTTTTGAAATGGAATTAATTTGCATGATATAATCAGAATTTCTTAATAAAATGACCATATATTTAACTATTTAAATGCAACCAGTCACACTGGAAGTCTAACTTTGATTTCTATTATGCTGTATCCAGGTATCATTTACCACTGTGACCTGAGTGAGCCAAACCCAGAACCCAAAGTCTTCAGAGAGGTGGAGGTAAAGGGTATCAAAAATGAAGACATTGAGACCAGACAGGTAATATCACTCTTTCTGGTCATCTGCTTAATTTCAGTAGAACATACTGTAATGTTATGTATTTTAACAGTACTTTTAATATTCAGAGTCATGATGTTGCTGCTTTAGAAATTTGACTTTGGGATCTAGCTTTTATTTCATGCTATTTACATGACCCCACGCTTTATCATTTTATACAAAGAGCTATTTTAATGCTTCTTTTGAGATATGCAAATACAAGTTAATGACTTACTGACAGTGGTAAATTGTGAATTGCCCAGACAAATAAAAGCCTTTAAGTTTGCAATCGGTGCTAGATGGCCAACACAAGAACCAAAGAACTGACTCTGGCACCTTATCTGTAAAATGTAATAAGAGACAACAACAAAAAAAAGCAGAAATGGGAAACTTCACACAGGAAATGTACATTCAACTTAGAGGAGTGTGAAAAGTTTAGAAAAAAAAAAGAAACCATTGATGGACTAAATAAGGACGGGGGCTGAATGACTACAGAAAATGACTGCAGCTAAAAAAAGTCTTTAGGCCTGCGAAGAAGAATCCCAGCATAGCAGGAGTCTAGAAACCCTTAAAAAATTAAGTTTCTTACTCAAAGTTTTATAGTCACAGTGAACTATAAGACTTGTTCTATTGACTATAAGTCACCTATGTTGACTAATATACAGCAGGAGCTGGGAGAGGAGATTGGAATTTAAAAGCATTTCCTTACAGAATACAAAGCATTTCAACACGTCAGTGGATCATGGACTCAGTATAGGCATTTCAGAGCTAAGCAGATATATCACACTCATTTTACATATGACAGTACATGGATGTACTCTTTGGTGTTGTATTAAAGAAGCGTGTCTGCATATTTAGTGTCTCTGAGGCCTAAACGTCCCCATTACTTTATTTGTATTGATTTCTGGGGCAGGGATAGCTCAGTAGGTAGAGTGGTGGCCCCATGATCGGAAGGTCGGGGGTTCGACTCCACTGAACGGCTACCCTGAGGTACCCCTGAGCAAGGTACCGTCCCTACACACTGCTCCCCGGGCGCTGCACTGGCGGCTGCCCACTGGGTGAATGGGTTAAATGCAGAGGAACTATTTCCCTATGGGGACTAACACGCACACTTTACTTTACTTCTAAACATTTGTCATTTTGAGGCATAGTTGTTATGAATTGTCACATCTACTGTTTGAATACACACGATGCAGAATTAGCAGAATTCTGTTCACCATGGTTGAGGAAGTCACAAATAATATATCAAAAAGAAAAGAAGCCGTTGGTTGACACATGTCAGATCAAATAATACATTTTTCTCTACGTACCAGGTGTTCTATCCAAGTAAAGATGGAACCAAGATCCCTATGTTCTTAGTACATGCTAAGGCCATTCAGAAAGATGAGAGTAATCCTGTTTTACTTTATGGATATGGAGGCTTTGAGAACTCCATACAACCATACTTTAAGTAAGTACGACTGTGCTGTCAAAGCTGTCTTCTTTTAATGTACTTTTCCTAGTACTTCAGAACAGTGTGATCAATGATGGTAGGTACTATAATAGTGGAAAAACAAGGTTAAATACAATAACCCATAATGATGGTCCTGCTAAATAATTCCAGTGCTCTTAAACTGAATGAACCCTGATTCATTCATTCATAATTTAACAGTGAAAATTCAACTTTTTTGTAAGCTGGAGATTTTAAATTAATAAGAAGACAAGACACCCTCTCAGTTCAAGGTTTTTGCCCATCTGGACATGATTTCTATTATTCTGTCTTGTCATTTGCTATTTAACAAAAATTAAGCCAAAATACAGAAATTTTATGTGGAAAACTTTATGAGTCAGTAGTTTGCACAACAACTTTTACCAGGAACAACTTGAAGTCTAACCTTTCTGTAGGACTTTATCAGTGTCTCACATCATTGTGGAGGAATTTTGCCTCATTCTTCTTTACAACATTGTTTCAGTTCGTTGAGGTTTGAGGACTTTCATTTACGCACAACTCCGAAAAGGTCCTAGCATATGAGGCTATACAGGCACAGCATTTCAGTCAGGTTTCTTCATGTAGATTTGCTGGTGCTCTTGAGGTCAGAAGGGTCGTGCCATACATTGTTCAGAGAAATTGCAATAAAAATTCCATAGTTAAATTTCAGACTCGGCAAGGCCTCAGTTAGCCAATTATGTATTAAGGCTCATGATATTACAATTAGAAAGAGAATGGAAAAGCAGAGATTGCTTAGAAGACACAGATCAATCATCCAAAGGTGATTTTGAAAGTCTTTGTATGTGCATTTTGGCCTTACCTTTTGTTAGATAAATAATGGCAGGGTGTAATGTCATTTGTTGTTGTTCATTTACCTAATTTTATAACCTAAGGGCCAGATGATTTTATTATGTCCTGATAAGGAAAACCTTAGAATTTGAAGAGGTTGTATTTTTTTTTTATTTTTATGACTATATTACATCCATCAGTGAGCTTTTATTACACCTGGTTGGATTCATCTCTGGAGGAAAGAGTACTGATGAGGTTGGATTCTCTGTAAGTGACTGGGTGTGGATGTATGCATTAGTATTTCTTGAGAAACGCTCTGTGTATTCAGTGCTAATGAAAAAGAAACTGCTTAGATATGTGTACTGTTGTAAAGCCAGTCACATCTAAATAAACCGCATTGTGAACTTAAGTGTCATACTGCCAATAACACTACTTCTGCATTTTGTTTTCTAAATACCATGCTTGTTACGTGGCATAAGCTTGTGATTTTGTGAAGGCCTTTCTAGAAGAAAGTGTTGGTTTTTTTAGCAGTATTTTGACACCACTTTCTAAATGAATGGGGAAACGGTGCTAACTTGAATGTCAGTGATATAAAAACAGCATGACTAATTAAATATAATAGGAATAATCAAAAATCTCCAAAAAGAAGCTTAAAAAACTTGGTGTCCTTGTCATGTAACTTTGTATAATCCTTTACAACTTCATGAAAGACTCAATCTGGAGTGCTGACACGATCAGTGTCACCAGAACAGTGAACTAATGGCATACTAATGCATATTATGCATATAGTTAGCAAAGACAATGAACTTACTATGATAGGGAGATATGTTTCTCATCATATAATTGAAACTGTTGTGTATTCAGCAGTGCAACAATACAGTCTATTTATTATTTTCTAGTTCGAGGGTTGATTGGCTCTTCAGGGGCAGGGATGGGACCAACGCTACCTTTCTCTTTAAATGCTTTTCCTATAGACTTCTAGTCAGTATTCTTTAAGTGCAATGTGCTCTTATAATATTTCTGTCTTTATTCTTTCTTGTATGTGGTCAGTGTTGCCTCTCTGCTGTTTGTGAAACACCTCGGCGGCGTGCTAGCAGTGGCTAACATCAGAGGGGGTGGCGAGTATGGCCTCACCTGGCACAAAGGTACAAAAAGACATGGAGTTTCTAAGTAGTATGCAAGCAAGTAATTGTGTGGTTTTTTTACGGAATTGACACGACTACTTCTGCTGTGTATTGTTTGTAGCTGGCAGTTTGGCGAACAAGCAGAACTGCTTTGATGACTTCCAGTGTGCAGCACAGTACCTGATCCAGGAGAAGTACACTAAAGCAAGCCTCATTGCTATCAATGGAGCCTCTAATGGAGGGCTGCTAGTGGGTAAGTACAGGATCAACTGTGTGTGTCTGTGCTTTATGTTTTTTAGTGGGATAGCTGCTGAAAAGGCCAGAGGGAGTTTTAACAGTATACCTGGGAAACCATTATGCAACAGTCCACTGCCTGCACGTTCAGATTGGGAAGCTGTGTGAACCTTGCTCGTTATTTTTATAGCTGAAATTAGCCAATGGAACTGTACCCCTACTTCCTCCCCAATTTACCAGATGAGCTCCCTCTTCTCTGTGATTTAACCCATGAGACCCGTAACAGTCCAGTACAGCTTCATGTTTTCACATTTATTACTAATGCCACAAAAAGGGGGGGGGCAAAAACACTATGATATTGGCCTCAGCTGCATCCACATCAGTGCTTCGTGTTCTTTTATAGTACTTCTTTGTCATAATTGCTAATGTCAAGTTCATCTAACAGTAGTTAGCTGCTTAGCTTCAATTAATTTCGCTATTAAACACCACATTAGACAGTGCTTAGTCACATCATTTACCAAAGGCTGGCTGCCATATGGCATCGCACAAACCCAACTAATGCCTGCTTCCCTGGTGTGTAAATAGCCATTTAGAAGTGACTGTGTCCTACAGTGTGAAGTAATTGAGATGCATGTGTGTTTGTAAGCAAACAGAATGTGCAGTACTAATTCTGAGTCTACACACAGCGGCATGCATGATTCAACGTCCAGACCTGTTTGGCTGTGTTGTAGCTGAAGTGGGCGTTATGGATATGCTGAAATTCCACAAATTCACCATCGGCCACGCTTGGACAACTGATTACGGCTGTTCTGACGATCCGGAGCAGTTCAAGTGGCTCATCAAGTATGGAAAAACACACACTGAACAAACGGCTAAAGTACACATCCATGATGGTGTGTTATATGTATGTACGCGCGCATACTTATGTCTCCACTGCGATGACTGATCGCATTATTTAAAAACTAGCAAAAAAAAAATCTACGGTCGGTTGGGAGAACTTACTTCTGAGTATGTAATACTTAAGCTGAGTGACATCTTAATATAATGTGCCAAAGTAGGTTTTTTTCTGAAAGTGAGGTGTACTTGTACATATTATTATTACATGTCAGAATACAGAGACGATGATGGTTTTTGTTTCATTCTCATGCTTCAAATGGCTACAGCAAGACTTTTGATGTCTTTTGAAGTCTTTAAATGCAACGTGACACTAAAAGTCTTGGTGGCCTACTGCCTGATAAACCTTAACACTGTTCTTGACCACACAGACTTTGAAAACCACAGCACATGTCCACAACAAAGCCTTAAATTAACAGAAATAAACTGTATATCACAATACAGAGCAGGTTAGAGTAAGAAAAGTCAGGTACACAGATTAAAATAAGTATATAGATAACTCTCAACCTAACCAAGTAAAATGTACCAAAGTTTAAAGTATCACTTTCTATAATTGTGATCATTACTGTTCCTTTGATTAGTTTAAATATTTTTAGAATTACAAATATGAGTATAAGTGTGAAAACGGCAGTAAATGGTAACATCGAGCTGCGTTGTCTGAATTTGAACCAGGTTTCAGTAAAGTTGGTTGAGTGAGATTCACTGCATGTTCTCATCCAAATGGCACTTTTGCTTTCCATGATTATTTTTTTTCTCTTGTCTATCACCAAAAAAGCTTTTTAAGGGAGACTTTTGTTTTAATGATGGATTTTTGTTTTGATAAAGCTTTTGATGTTTTTTGTTAATCAACAGATGGATCGTCTGATAGCTCCCTTTTTGTGTGTTCCTTATTCTGACTCACGACTGAAGAATCTCTGCATGTTGTTGTGAATTCACGTCAGGTCTTGTTTTCAGTAATCTGAAAGTCGAGTCGCAGTGCTGCACTTGCCCGCATAACCTGAAAGATTACAGCCGAACAACTGAATAACAAATGAAAGTTTTCAAATGTCTCTTATGATCTTTGTTCTCTCTGTTAAGAGGCTCCCCTCACGTTTTCCTTCCTTTTGATCTTTGTCATCCTCTCTCCAGGTATTCTCCTCTCCATAATTTGCCGCACCTACCTTACTCAGGCCCTCCTTACCCTGCTGTCCTGCTTCTGACAGCAGATCATGACGACCGTGTGGTACCTTTGCACACACTGAAGTTCTGTGCTACCTTGCAGTATGGGGTTGGCAGCAGCTCTGTGCAGCGTCAGCCTCTGATGGTCAGGGTGGACACCCGTAGTGGGCACGGTGCAGGGAAACCTACTGCCAAGGCCATCTTGGAGGACACGCACATCATGTCCTTTATCGCCGAGACACTAGGCCTTAAATGGAGGGAATGATGAGAACATGACAGTAAAAGGGAAGTAAAAATCGAGGCTTTTCTTCTTTATACTTTGGTATGCATACTCTCGAATAAAAATAAGAATACATCTGTTTAAACAAAGTCTTGCTACAACTAAAGCAATGAATTAGAGAAGTGTAAGAAATAAATTTTAGAAATTAAGTCCACAGACTTTTTTAAACATACACTGTAACTTTGTGAATGACTTGAATTGGATGGAAGCATTTTCAATAAAACCTTTACTGCATTATAATCCATGGTGTCTGTCAAATCTTATTGTCTTCTACAATAGACCTAATGAGAAATGACATGTAAGTCATAATGAAAGAGCAGCTCAAAAGTCTATAACTTTATAATAAAAGTGCAATAGTGTAAAAATAATGTTTTACAATTATTGGAATTTATTTTATTTTTTTTACCAAAACAACAGAAGTACTGTTACCAAAATCATAGCAAAAGTGTCACTATGGCATATGAACAGCTGTGGGAATGTCTTCATCAGTAGGAAAAGCTGTAAAACGTGAGAAAATACAATTAAAAAGCCCCACATCTTTTGTTCTCAGTCACCCCTGATCTAAAGGGTTGCTTTTTGTCACTTTTCAGTAGTTATTACTTTATGGTGCAGTTCTTTCATCTACCACCAAGTAGCAGTATGGGACTGCAAAAGCTCACGTCAACCCCTTCTAACGCCTCTTGGTCAAAGGCTAGTCGGGTATCAGTGCATTAAGCCGCTTTTTTTTGATAGGATTTGTAGAATTAAAAATTGAAAAAACAACTAGCAAGATGAAATCCACTAAATCACTTATTTATTTATTTATTTATTTATTTATTTATTTTTATGCTGATTACTCTGGCTGGAGATTGGATCAAATTGCTGGTGAATAAAGACGGGCATGATGGATCACACAGTAAAAAAACAAACAAACCAATACACAAGCATGAGGACAAATGGTAATGAACTTGTAAGGGGAGAGGGAGGTGCTAGGAATGTGTGGATCCTTTAAAGTATTTGCACAAAAGTTGAGAGATGGAGAGCGATGATAGACGGAGACAGTGAGTGGCAACAGAGAACTGCAGACTGACTGAAAGTGCACTTATGCGAGTCTCGGCGGGTAGTGAGACATATGGGTGTTTAAACTGTCATAAAGAGAGATGGAAGCTCTCCGGCAGCTAACCACAGAGAGTGAGCGAAGTTGTCTGTTCGGTCACTCAGAGTTTAATCTCGGCTCAGTGGGAAGTTCTGATTTCGTCAGACTGAACCCTGGGCCTTATCTAAGTACCTCTCGGTGGAGAGATACGGTGGGAAAAGGAGAGGGGGAGCAGAGAAGGCAGCAGGAGGAGGATTTGCAGACAATGACTCTGCCACAGGGGCAAAGTGGATGAATGTAGCTAGGAAAGACAAAGGCAGTAATAAGCTGGACATATGAGAGACGGAGTGAGGGGTTTAAGATCACGCAGCAAAGAGGCTGTGATGCTCTTCTCTCAGGAGTGTCCCTCAGGACCGGACAAGCTTTTGCTGCTTCATTTCTCTCATTCACCCACCCGTCACCTCTTGAGCTCCCTCTTCCTTCTCACTGTACTCACATTCACACATGTACAAGCGCACACAGCCTTCACATCTCATTTTCTCTGGAGAAACGCAAGCTTTTACAAACAAATGCCTCATCGCCTCACAGCTTCTCTCCCTTTCCCCCCGTCTCACACACTCGCAGGTCCCTGCTCTGTCCTCCATTTGTTTACTTTACTCCCTCCATAATGCAGGGATTAATTTCTCAAAGCCGATTTGAGCTGCGGCACGCTTCAGCAAAGAGCGGAGAGCAGAACTTTTGTGCTGGGGGAAGTTTCCCCTTCACACTAGCTTAGAGGTGGACTGCTCTCCCCTTTATGCCGCTTGCTTTAATCTTCACACGGAGCGGTGAGAGTGAGGGATAGAGGGAGGACAAGAAGGGGAGAGGGCTCTCAACACGCAGCTGGGAATCACTAATGTCTTTACAGAGGTGTTGTCTGCTTTCCCATGTGCCTCTTTGAATCCTTTTGCTTCCTTTGCTATTTCTCTGGCATTTCCTCCTCTTACATTTCTGGACTCTTTTTTTTTTTCTTCTTTTTTGTTAAATGAGTTTTTGTTCTTTGATTTTCAGTTGCAAAAGTCATTTTTTTTTACTAAAAGGTTTGTCGTACTGGCAAAAGACTGGCTGGGAATAACCTCCATAGTACTGAGAGATTGACCCGAATCCTTTTTTTTTCACCGATGTGTGAATAATTTCCTCATAATTGAATATGTCTTTAAATTGCATGTTTAACCAGTAGTATTAAACCCAAAAATACAACTGCAACTCATTTTTGGAACTAATTGTTGTTGTTATTGGTTATGCTAAGAACTGTGGATGTTGTTTTTCACCTCATGCATGTGGACTTCTGAAGATCTTCTTTGCTCTCCCTACAGAGCCCCTTCAAGTCTGCATATGCAGTATATAGCAATCATGTGACTTTAGTGCTCTACCATGTTTCTTGTATCTGCAGTCAAGCAGTCCACAAGTGATATGAATAACATAAAAATGTCTAGCGGTGTCCATCTGTGCCTTGCTGCCACACTGACTGTATCCCTCCGATCATACATTGACCCCAGCTAGCAGGTCTGGCTTGGTACTTCTGTCGTCTCTCGCTTAAGTGGAGATGTGCTGATGAGCTGTCACGGTGTCCCAAATAATGGGGAAGGCCAGCTGAACTTATGTAGTCCCATATTTCAAGCAGAGCTGGACCACTTTAACTTTAGAGTTCCCTACATCCCAGAAGACAATGGGCAAGATTCCAGTGGCTTAGCTCTGTTTCCAGTTAGGAGCATTGAAGTCTGATAATGAGCGATCGAGAGCCCCTTGTTTGCTGCTTTCACTGTTCCCATTGCATCTGTGAGCCCTGCTGGATCAGCTCTTTCTGTCAATGTTGTAGTCATTTGGCCATCACTAAGTAGTTGGCAGATTTTAGAGACACTTCTGTCCTGACAGAGCACTCGGCACCTGCTCACAGCCTCTTAGGCAGGGACATTTATGATCAGGAGCCACAGGTCAGACATCCCTTCCCCGCTGTGGCTTGACCGCACAGAGCTCTGGCCATTCATAGAGGCACCACATAGAGTGGTGCTGACATCTTACCCAAGGATTTATTCAGATTGGCACAGCTTCTCTCCCAATAAAACCTTTTTCAAAGCACACAAAAGTAGGAGTGGATTTCTCTCGCCCTGGTTGTTCCCAGTCATATTACATATGCTGACAGAAAAACCATGGTAGCTCTGTTCGTGCTATCACAGCTAGACAGGGCACGCGAATCAGTGGGAGTGTCTGTAGATGTTAGGCTACCCTAAAAATGGTACCCAAGGGGAAGTACTTCTGTTTATGCCTGTTAAGTGCTCCAAGTTAATGTATTGATTTTCAGCACTGGTGCATGTAGGGAGGCTCAGACTCCATATCACGCCATCTGTCTCCAGTGCTGTCCGACCTCCAAATATTCGTACCAAAAGAGCTAGCTCCAGCTATGATTGCCTTGTATGCTACTGCTGTCTTATCTTGTCATGAAGGCTTAAAGAGATTTCAGTTTTTGTGCATCCTTTGTTAACTGCCTTTTGAAAGGAGTCACACAACTAAGACCTGTCTTTGGCATCACAGTGTGATATATCGATGGTGCTGCGCATCACAGTTTGAGCCAACAGTCAAAATGTCTTTCAAAAGGCTGTCTCTGAAAACTGTTGCTCTTAGCTTTACCTTTTAACAGTGTTATGCATGTTATCAGCCCCACTATCTTGTCTTGTAATTAGTGAAGACACGGTGGGACCACAGCCACTTTACAACCAAGCTCCATTTTTACACCTCAAACAACTTTTCTAGGTTGAAGGTTAACTAGAAGGCCATTTTTGTTCCCCTGGCTCAGAACAATGAAGCAGCTGAGCAATCTCTCTGCCCAGTCCTCTGTCTCATTATGTTTTGTGCACCACTAACACGAGGCAGATGCAGCAACTGTTTGTCCACCTCAGAAGACTCTCATAAGCCATTTCTCTGTCAAAACAGCATTTGGCTCACTGGCTGTGTAATGCTTGCACGCAAGTATACATAACAGCAGGTGCAGAGCCTCTGCAAGACACTCATACTCGCGCCACAGGAGCCATATTCTCGTCCACAGCTCTCCTCAGAGGGACTGCGGTAGCAGACATCGGCACAGCAGCATCTTAGGCCTCTTCGTGCCCCTTCATCCATTCGCCTCTGCACCATGTGTCTGAGTCATCCCTGAGATGATGTTTTTCTTTTTTTTTTTTTTTAAATGGTAAATGACCATGATGTACCCATTCCTCAGCACTATAGTTCTTCTAGTAGTATGCAGCTTTTCTTTCTGAAGTTTAATTTGAAAAGAAAGTCTGCCATAGGAGGACCAAAAACTGTATTTCAATTCACTATTACTTATAAAGTTATTCAAAATAAACTTTATGCATGACTTGAGCGTCGGTGTGATGGCTTTCAGATCGTGCAATCTGCATTTTGAATTTTGAAACATGATATTCATCAGTCTCTCTGAAGAATTGCTGTCCAACTCCCTGTCCCAGTCTCATTTACAGTGAATAAACAGGCAAATCTGATTGAAGATTTACTCTCAAACCGTGAGAAGCCTGATAAAACACAGACTAACACAACTCCCCCTTTGCCACCGAAGCGATGTACTGTTGGGTATGTTGTTTGCATACTAAAGCATCACACTCAAAGTAATAGCATTTATTATATTGTATTGCAAGGGGACAGAAAGAAGATAGCAGATGATTATGCCCGCTATTTGGTTCATTTAGCAAGAGTAAAGCTGCTAAGATAGCTTGTGACCCAGAGAAGGCAGGAGTTAACTCTCAAAGGCTATTAGGATTTCATAATTTACATTATGTAGATAAGAGCCTGCAAAATATCTCTTCTGCTATATTTTGTTCATTTTGTTATTGTGCCCAAATATAGAAGTCTGCTTAGAATTTATGAACTTGAAGAACTTTCAATACTTGAAAAGTTTTTTTCTTTTCATATTTTGTCCATAAATGTGAAAAATATTTCTTTAAATCAACCACTTATGCTCTGTTTTTCAGCCTTATAAAAGAGTTTTGATGAGGAAAACATCTTGAATGCAAGCTATGATAAGCCTCCAATAATGAATTATCCAAATCCCGTGTTATTGCAGCAGGAGTTCAAATCCATTTAGCACGGGTCTGCGAGACAGCATCCGGAGGAGGTGATGTTTGGTTGTGTAGGAGGTTTACAAAGCTTCAGTCAGCGATGGCTCAGAGATGAAACTCATTCAATCTCAGACTCCTATCCTCAGCTCCAATAAGACTTTAATATAAAAGGTATGGATTGGTACTGCAACTTTATGAGCTAAATAAAAAGATCATATTCTCTAATGAATGCCGATGAACTCTCAACGCACTGGCAGCACATTTGCACACAGTTAATATGCACATGCATGCAGTATTGTGCACACGCTGACCCTTGCATGCAGGCACTGAAACACATTCCACCACACTCCCCCCTGCACACCCACACAGTTGCCTACAGCAATCCTACACAGAGTTAATTTGCATTTACAATTATTTCCCATACGCGCGGTGCTGGTCTAAAGGTGGGTGTTACATGATAAAGCAGTAAGTAATATAACCTCAGTCCTCAGAGAGACTTCACAGACATGGTGTGGTAATGCTGAGAAAGTGCAAGAGGAAATTGGGAATAGAAATAGCTAGAGGATGTAACCAAAAGCTGAAGTTTATTGTAAGTGGATACGAGGTATTAACCTCATAACAAAAGAGTAAACAAATAAGTACGAGATGTCCTTAAGGTTGGAGAAGGTTAAAGAAATAAATGTGTTTTCAGGGCCTTTTTTTAAACTTCATTCTGAAGTAATTCTTTCTTACATGAGAAATAACATTTATGGAAACAATCTTAAAGTATCTTAAAGGAAATTAAAGATGGTCAAACATTGCTACACAGCACCACCTGGTGGACACACTTCACAACTGACTTTTAAATTAAAACAATCTGCATGTAAAGTTTTTTTCTTTCTTCTTGTTTGAAGTTTGACTGTCTATTTTCCATTCCCCAGCAAGGGCCACGACCTTAAATACGACACAAAAACATGCATTGATAATGAAGCATCGAGCTAGGCTTAAGGTTACAGTTGAGACGAGGAGGAAGGGAAAGGATGCCATTGAACTGGTAACCTAGTGCCATTTGCTCAATAGGTCAATAGCAGATCTTGTGGAAAGAGAAGGCTCTTGCACGCCGATTGAAACAAATCCCAGGGCTTTGCTGGAGGGCAGGTGGTAGTCACACGCAGTGACACTGCTGCGGCCTTGACCTG
Source organism: Haplochromis burtoni (assembly GCF_018398535.1). Classification (NCBI taxonomy): domain Eukaryota; kingdom Metazoa; phylum Chordata; class Actinopteri; order Cichliformes; family Cichlidae; genus Haplochromis; species Haplochromis burtoni. Next base: position 104,738 of record NW_024582510.1, read on the forward strand.
AGAGAATATGGTTTCGATTTTCCTTTTGTTGCATTGTGAACTTTGAGAGGTTAAAAGCAGTTTAAGTGACTCGGCTTTACTTTTTGAGAAGTGATAGCTAGTCTCTCTATTTGAAGGTTGGCATTAATGTGGTGTGTCAATTCTAGTGCTGAAACAACAAATGAGTGAGAAGGCGAGAGATTACTTTCAAAGGTAAGGGTTGCTCAACATTGAAATTTTATAAACTGGAAATTTGAATCTTAAATGTAACACCCTCATTTACTGTAGAATTTCACATCTATACATGATGTTTTGCTGAGTTATATTTTTATGAATTGTATTGCAAAACAAACTGATATCAAGGGTTGCATGAGAATACTGGGCAGTTTAGTGTGTCTAAACTGGTTAGTTTGCATTGTATGTATATATACAGTATGCTTGGTTTGAAGTACAAAGGTGAATTAAGTGACTCTGAGCATGGCATGGTTGTTGTTGCCAAACGGGCTACTCTTAATATCCCAGAAACTGCTGATCTACTGAGATCTTCCCACACAGTCGTCTCTAGTGTTTACAGAAAACTCCATAATAAAATGAGCCGGGATAAGGCTATCCAATCTAAACCTCAACATCTGACATGGAAGACAACGAGGAAAAAAATGTGCTCGTATTGGAAGTTTTTTAATAACACATTTCAATATTGCAACAGCCATCAGATTTTCTCCTAACGGGTAAAAATCATTTAAAAACTAACAAAAACAAAAGAAACTTTTTTTTTTCCCAGTTGTATATTCCAAACATCAGAGTTTCTTGGCTATTGCCCTAAAGTCAAACAAATAAAACCCTTACACAGTGAGCAGATATTATATTCAACACATTGTTCTTCAAACAAATTATAAAAATAGATTTAGCATTTTCAAATACATATATACAATATTAAACATATCGTAATGGTCACAGCAACATATTGGGGGACAGGGCGGGAAACATCTCTGGTTTCATTCATCGTGGTGAAGAGGTCCAGGCTGTTTTGTAGTCTCGTGTGTCTGTTTTAAAGGTGTATTTTTGGATACGTGTGATGTGTTTTATAGCAAAAGGAGGGACATTTTTACCAAATTGAAATCCTTAACTTTATTCCAATTAATTTTTGCACCTTCTACTGTGAATCTGTAATGCCCCGATAAATGTCTTCCCCAACCAAATGGAAAAGCCAGATTGCTGTACACAGGGAATTCTGGGAGTTAACTGGAAAAAGTGTAACCATATAGTCTGATGGAGCATGATATTAACAGCAACATAAATTTAAACCTGACAATCCAATAGCAACCAAAAGGAAAAAAAAATATCATTGATGTTCTGTAATACTGTATCCGTACTGCAACACACACACACACACACACACACTGTAATGTGTATACAGCAAATCTAAACGGTAATGAACCTAAAATCAACTGTTGCAAATCCAGCGTATAGAAATACACAGATACTGTGTGCTGACAGTAAAATCCTCCAGTGTTCCTCTCACTTCCTCTTTACAAAATAATTTGTTCAGGTACAAACTCACAGTCGAAATAAGTCAACGGAACAAAAACGAAACAAGACAACTGCTTTGCTCAAATTATTATTATTTTTAAATACTTAAGTTTAAATAAACCATCCCAACATCCTCTCTGGAGAGGTCTGTGTTGCAGTCTGTAAACATAAATAAATATGGATAAATATCTAAAATCAGACCACCTTCCAGAGATAGCCCGAGTCCTATACAGAGTAATAAACATTGTAGTGAGAGCCTTTGGAGAGGAGGATCGTGTTATCCAGATGAAATCCAGCAAACTAAAGGGAACGATTTAAGCTTTAAATGCACACAGAAAGCATGGAGAAGAAGAGAAAGATATAGGGAATAAAGCAAACGTAGTTAGGAGTAGCGAAACAGACAGCGACGTACAACAAATTCATGAACAATCAAAAACACATTTTCAACCCTTTGCTTTACAATTTCATCCTGCAGCGATTGTTTCACCATCAGTAGTACCAAACAGGATAAATGAATGCTGATATCCCTGCTGAAAGAAGAGCATAATATCAACACAAATATTTTACTTAAGTCCGTTCATGCCATGAGCAAACTTTAGATAACGTATATAGCACTACAATGAATCCTCGCCCCTCTCATTCTGCCACTTTGCAGCTTCATCCAACCTCCGGCTTCACTAACCTGAATAGCACGGTCTTCCCAACCTGCTGCTTTGAAAACGCAAGTTACATTCCAGCCATGTTTATTCTTTAGAGTATTTCTTTACCATCTGATATGAGATCAGCTTTGACCGTTCTTGATGTGATTCTGTATCTTCGTAGCAAATCAGTTCCTGTTGATGTGAAATCAGCTGTGCTAGTTCTGAGGCATTGTTTTGACCCAAGGCCAATAAAATAGTTCCCTTCATCGAGAATATCTTGGTTTTAGTGAATTTATGTTGTAAAGGGATATTTCACCCCAAATGTTCACGTGTCTTCGAGCTGTAGTTCAAAATTGCTGTGCGCGTCTCTCCCACAGATCAGAGTTCGGCTTCAGACAGAGACATTTTTAATTTGTCTTTATGCGCTGATCTAGAACCAGTAAGATGGAGCCAACGCAGGCGTTGAAGGTCAAAGTGCAGATAGAGGTCACAAAAAGTCACATGACATCACTCCTCTGCTATCCCCCCCCCGGTTATGACATGAACACAATGTCACAACTGATCGCAGTCTTCAAGGGGGACTGTTGAAAAGAGAAAGGAAGGAATAAAGGAAGGCATGAGGAAGTGTGGGAAGGAGGAGTAAATAGATGAGTGCAGTTAGCTGAAAGATCAGCTCATCTATCTTTATGTATGGAAGAGCTCTCTCTCTCTCTCTCCTCGCCTCCACCCCATCATCCATCTGCACACATGTAAGGATCTGCAGCAGCACGAGACTAGGTGAGTTGACCGTTTAGACCTGCACACCACGCCCGTGCATTTGGATGACCTGGGCTCTCAGAGTCTGGATGGCAGCCAGTATCAGCTTCTGGTGCTCCAGGGAAGTGATGCCAAGGCTCAATACATCTCTGTGAACACAAGATTTACAGAGATCAGAAGATGTGGATTGATTGTTTTTAACGATGTTTCGCTTTTATGATTTTTGTTTAACAAAGATGTAAGACTGAAAAGGCAGTTTTAGTCAGCTTACTTTAAAATGCAAGCCAAACCCAAATGTTAAAAAACATGATGCAGTGGAATTCTAATCCTTTACGCTAAAAAAATACACCATTACTATATCTTTGACCTAACAGTAAGGACACCAGTTATTGCAGAAATATTTTTCTGTAGCAATCTTTATATGAAACAGAATGAGGCTGCACACATATGTTTTCAGGGAATACCACTTCCAGTTTCTTAAATTTATTCGTTTGCGTCTTTATATTAATTCAGCACAGACACCCAGCTGTCTTAGATATGGCTGACGCAACTCTCTGACACACACCCCTGAGCTCAGATGGGAAAGACGTCATTTTAGATTCAGATTAAGAGATTAATCTCAGAGTTCACTGGGTCAGTTTGACACTTTGAGGCTTTTAGAAAACTGGAAAGGTCTGCTGCTTCTTAGAAATTCCTTCACTGTTAATACTCAACACTGTAAATAAGAAACTCGTGTTCTTCGTGTCAAATTTTTTTGACACGAATGGTATAACATGTATGGTATAACAAGTGCCATATTTAGACATATTTAAATGGAGCTAAAAAGGTTGGTGCCTTCTGTAACATCTCATTTTTTTATATACAGTTAACATGTTTTATTATAAGTAAGTTATCTAGTAAATAAACAGCCAAATATTTGCTCAAACACAGGGTGATGTCTCCTTACCTACATATATCTTATAAACACTGATTCAGTTGCTTTTAAAGTCTTGAATATTAGCAGTTTTTTACTAGAATGAATTGGCTTCTCCCTTCATTGATCTGTGTTATTCTTTTATTAAGGTACCCTTCTGTTAAAAAAAATGTAATGAAAAGGTCAAACAGTCAGAATTGTACAAAACTACTCACTGTACAGTCATTCGTGCCACAGACTCCAAGTAGCAGTATCCCGCAGCAGTGAAGTTGTCCTTGTATCGGCCCATGTCTACTGCATCCAGCCACTCTCCAACAGAGTTAAAAGATGGGAAGGTGGGGAGAGGCCTGTCAGCTAGTGTAATGGATGAACTCAGGGTTCTATAGTGGGGGAAATAACGATTAAGGCTTTGTAAAAGTAACTTTTTAAAAAATTTATACATTCAAGGATCTACTCCAACTCATTTAGTCATGAGACTGTACCTTCGCGCCAGTGTGGAGGAACCGATACCATCAGGCGAGCGAATGCTCTTGCTGAGGGCCGAGTGGATCTGACTGAAGCTGGGCCTCTCCGTCCTCTCCTTCTGCCAACAGTCCAGCATCAGCTGATGGAGATGTGGAGGGCAGTTAACTGGAGCTGGCAGCCTGAAACCGTCCTCGATGGCCTTTATCACCTACGCACAGAAAGAGGAAATCGATAATATCAGATTAGAAATTAGTTTTGTGATTTTCCAGTACTCATGGTATAATTGGATACATTCTTAAAGAGCATGTCTGAGTGGTAGGGCAGAGTGGGAGAGGTGAACGAGGATGTAGAGAAGTTTTGTCCTACTTTCAAAGTTCAATAAGATGCTTAAAACCTTTTCCCCTTGCAGTGGACTTGCTTAGTTGCCAAGAATAGAAGTCTTACAGAACAGAAGACTGTATAGGTCACACGTGGAAAAAAATATTACATAAAAGTACATAATAATCACACTACCTAGAATGTCCCACTGTATGGCTTAAAATCTAAAACTGACCTTGCAAGCCTGCGGCAACTGTAATACTTAGATTTCACAGAGATATCATCACCCTAATATGAGTGGAATACATTATGTTTTTGGTAATAAAAAGGCTCCAGAACTGTACAGCAGGTATGCAATCACAAAGGGGAAAAAAGAGCCCCTGCAAATTTGTTCACAACTAACTGACGCTGTATGCAGACTGAAAAGTCAGTTAGTGGGATATCCACTGTCACTTGGTGTACTTCACACGATACTTACTGGGTATCACAATAACAGCACCTTTTCATTTCCAATAATACAATATGCGGTAGCTCTTTGGATTGGGGGGAAAAAAATCAAACCAGCCAAGTTTGAAATACCAGAAACATCAAAGCAATGAAACAAACACTCCATTAAAAAGTCTGTGCTTTCTTAAATACTCCCCAAAAGATAAACTATCAAATTTCAGAAAATGTTTAATCTCTGCTCAGCATCATCACGAGGCCTCTGAAAACTCACTGTCTTCAAACAGCAGTGCTTGAAAGCATCCTTCCAGACTCTTGATGTTCTTTACTGCTCCATCAAGCTAATGTCGCCCCCTATTAAAAATCATTCACTCAAACACCCCACGAGATATTTCCTTTCAGTATATCTAGGGACATGGGATATATCCTCCACCGCAACCACTCTAAGAAATACAATCTCCTTAAAGGAGGCAATAAAGTCTGAGAATAATCACAAAAATGACATCCATCAGCAGCATTAATTCCTAAAACACTCTCTTCTCTCTCTGCCTACCCGGCCACCCACTTCCCCACTCCACCACTCCACCATCCTCTCAGCCCCTTAAGCTTCTATCTCAGTAAAGAGCATTCATAAAATGCTTTTCAGCATTTGACATTTTCCATTTAATCAGAGCCAGTAGGTAAAGGGCACGACGGATCACAGGTGGACAGGCCGACCAACAATTCCGTTATGATATAATGTATCAATTTAAAGTGGATTAATATCCCTGGCGCTCTACAAGCTTGATCTTTGCCCTCTCAATTGGAAAGTTTGATAATATAAACCAGGCTGAGATGAAACTTTCGCCAGCTTTATAAAAGGGCACTAACAAAGAGTATTAAAAAGCTACCTATTCTTGTGCTCGCTGAATAACTCATGCATATTAATTTGGGACATTCAAAAATGGAACATGCAAGTAATCAGTTGCTTTACGCGTAGCTGCCTGCAGAAAATGTAGTCTTTATGATAAAATTCATTTGAAAAGGCATTAGGATGATGAAAAATAATATGTCTTGAAAAAAGCTCTTTGCTGATAATGCCTGGAGTGTCACTGGCCTCACTAATAAGAAAAGCAGTAACAAGGATCTGCTGTCTGTTGTCTCATATGCAGACCTGTATCCTGCTTTCAGCTATACTACAGAGGCATGACATCCTTAAAAAGGGGGGAAATATAAACCTCTTTTTTAGGACAAAGAAAAAAGACTGACAAGGAAAATGGGCCCACCCACAGTGACTTTTAAAGGTTGCTAGTGGTGGCAGGGTCCTATTAACTGGACAGTCACTCCCCTCAAATAGTGCTTTACATTTCTTGAAATAAGCTGACTATTTTCTGAGAGATTTTCTACACTTAATAGCAGGGTGGCAGGCAGGGATAGGCAGTGGACACTAGAAGGGGGTCAATGCATCCTTAAGAGAAAACAGGATTGGTCATGGAGCTGATGCAGACTTAAAGAGGGGGACTTAGGCCCGGCAATAGCTCTCAGAGGTACTGTGGCTTCTCGGTTTTCTATTAATAAGATGCATGGTGGGCACAGATAGAAAATTCATTGATAAAAAAAAATTAGAGAGCGGCAAAAGAGAGAGGTAGGGTACAAAAGTATAGAAATTAATATTGAAATTGGAGCAAGGAATATGGAGAATTTAAATGCACACTTACATCCTGGTTGCCCATATCCCAGTAGGGTCTCTCGCCATAGGACATGACCTCCCACATGACAATGCCAAAGCTCCAGACATCTGAGGCAGAGGAGAAACGATGGTACTGGATGGCTTCTGGAGCGGTCCACAGCACCACACTTTTCCCTCCATGCTGGCGGAGAGGAACAGGAGAGGTAAGACAAGATGTAAAAGGGTGTGGAGAGTTCACCAAAGTAAAGCTTTAATATTCTCTTTGATAAGCTTTGAGCATATTTCCAGCAGATCAAAGGAACTGTTAGGAGATTGGGTTCACCTTGGACTGAAATCCTAAAATAACCATAGAAACACTGGATTTTTCTCCCCCTCTACCTCAAAGCCCATGTGACCTCACCTGAACTTGACATAACATATGATAATTCCCATTTGATCAGACTCATTAAGAAAATATGCCCTACATGTGTGAGTTATAAGATGTACAAGGTTGCAGAAAAAATGTTATCTCACCAGCGTGGTGTAGATGGCCTCTATTTTGTCCTCCTGAAGAGGTCTGAAGCCAGACACCTTGCAGCCAAGGTTGGAGTTAACCAGCACCTGCGATTTGGAAAACAGGCTGATTAGCATGGCTTACATTTGGAGGGGAAATGCTCACAGTATGAGAGCTCACTACCCTGGTGGGCAAAGCTCTTATCACACCAGAGACAATTGATTGTTTACAAGAACAGATGTTCCTGATTTTCCACAACATGACCACTGCATCTGTAGTTTGATAGACTGCCTCTTCTATGAAAGACAAAAAAACCAAACAAAACACACACACACACACACAGTCGTGTTTTCATATCCTTGTGGGGACATCTAATTGGCATAATGCTTTCCCTAGCCGTTTACCATAACCGAAACCACCAAAAATGAAAGCCTAACTCTAACCCTAACCATAACCTAATTGTAACCCTGACACTAAAACCACATTTTGAGTCTCAAAAATGCCTTCAAACTTGTGGGGACGGGTTTTTTGTCCCCATAAGGGGTGTTGGTCCCCACAAAGATATGTAAACATGGTACACACACACACACACACACACACACACACACACACACACCCCTAATGAAACGTGGGTGACACAATAATTTAGACAGTTTTGTCTAATTTTCAGCTTCATGTAGTCTTTCAGTAAAAAACCTACAGGTGAGTGCTTTCAAAGATGTTTGCAGACAAGAACGAATTGTAGTCTGCAAAAACTCATTATAGAACACGACATCCTGTTCATCACACCATACCTGTCCTCTATCATCTACTCCCACCTGCTCCCCTTACCTTGTGCGCGGCGAGCCGTTTGTGGACAAAGCCCATTTCGGTGAGGTACTTCATCCCCGACGCCACTCCGGTCAGCAAATCCATCAACTGCATTATACTCAACTGGCCTTCATGTTTCTGAGGTTACAGAAGGAAAAAGAGAAAGATGAAGAAGAGGTGGGAGAGAAGATTGTGAGCAGGCTGAATGGAAGGGGGAGAAAAAAAGCACATCTGCCTCTGCTGTACAATGTTGTGCTTGCTGAGCTGAAAACCTTTATTTGGAGAATAAAAACAAACAGGCCATTAATTCATATCATTATAAACCACAGTGAAGTGGTTCACAGAGCAAAGGGGCACACTAACAGTTTACAGAAGCTTACAGCAGCTTTGAGCAGAAACACTCCATTTGTGCAGTTAATTATGCTATGTTTTCCTTATTACAGTAATAAGCACAAGAATTGCTGCCCTAGGACCACATTATATTAACGGTATATTTAGGACAAGTAGAACAAAAGTGTTGTTAGTGCAGCTGCTTGAAAACAGAGAGTAGTAATGAGTAATTACAGTTTAATAATGAGCATCAGCACATATATTTAAGATGAATGCACAGTAATGAAACTTACCCTAAGGAATGAATCTAAGGCTCCGTTAGACATGCACTCCACTATGATCATCATGGTGTTTCCTGGACAAAGACATGACATAGGGCATATATGAACAATTGAAACGGGGATAAAATTGTGAAGTCAAGGGAAAAAGGAAAGCAATAGCATGATAATAGAGACATTGGGAATAGGGAAGGAATAAAGTGAGTCTAGTCCACTTGGCAAGCATTGTGCGAAGCCATTCTTCACTCGGTGAACTGTAGTGAAGCCTGGAGAACCTGTGCGCTGCCCTGGCTGTCTCAGCAAGTTTAACGACCCTGAAACACTCACACACGCACGCTCTTACTGTGCACAATAGCACGCGCTCATATACACTACACGCGTGCTCACACACATACTGTGCCGAGGCCCAGATGGCAGGGATCCAGTAGTGCTATGAAGTGCACGGAGGAGGGAAATGAAAATAAAACTGCAGTTGTTGGAAGGGAGACGAAAGGAGGAAAAGATTGCGGGAGGTTGAGACAGTAAGATAAACCTTGACAGATATGTAAACAACTTTACATCTACAAACACATATTCTAGGATGGAAAGGTGGTCTGATCAGTCCTGACAGTTTATGCAGGCATAATACAAGAATGATAAATTGCCACTGTAAAATCCCCGGTTCCCAGTTTCCCAGCATTACTACGCTTTTAGGAAGCTATTTGAAAAGGTTACCAAATATGCTGTGGGAAGCGAGAGCCAGGGATGCTGCCATAATTTGCCAGCCATCATGTAATTAATGTGAGCTGGATAATGAGTCTGTGGTTGAACGGGCTTGCGCAGGGCTGGAATGGCCGATGTATTCAGCTACAACCATGGACTGAGTAGAATCATATTCTGTTTTAAAAGATGTCACGAATGTGGGCAGATTCTGAAGGGAAACAAAAACACAGAAGACACACTTTGAAACATATCTAAAAGCAAAGTCTTGACCTTTGTGGCACGGTGATGTTTTAAACTTTGGCAAAACTCCATCAGTCTATATAGAGACGAGAAAACAAAGCCTAGTGAAGCAACTTGCGACGTGGGAGCAATGTCACATTTTCTTATAGGAGAACAAAAAGTCATCATAACCCATTATGCAATATGTCATAGTACTGACTGAGATGAGATGGCTATGCAGTAAAAACTATTTCTTGTGGTTATCTACAAGAACATCTTTGTTTGCAGTCCTGCTACCAGCTGTTCCAGGTCTCCCACACTGTGATTTTTTTTCTGCTACTCTCACTTTTTTTGATAATGATTATAATAGATTTAAATAGTGACTTCATTGATCACCCATTTGACAGAGCAAATGCCTCTAAATTATGAATAGAAAGATTAGTGTAGAACAAAGGGACAATAGGTGGTATTTTGCAGGTGAGTGAGATGTATTGGGCGGATGGAAGGGAGGCTAAATAAGAATCCGGTGGGGGCGTAAGTGATGTAAAGCAGGTGATTTGTAGTCTAACGGCATGTGGGCGTGCGTGGGTGTGTGTGCAAAGATTTGTGATTTCATGCCAAGTGAAGAGGCAGGCGAGCAGGTGTGTGTGTGTTTGTCAGTGATGGTAAAGAAAAAGTGAGCATATGGGACAGCCTTTTCGTGTGTGTGTGTGGTGAGGAGTGTGCATGTGGGTTTTCAATGAATGTGTGTATGTGTGCATATGATGGTGGGAGGGATTGGAGTGCATCTCAGGGCCCCGCTGGGTCTCTAGCACCAATTACTGTACCCTGCACATCTGCTGCCATCCTACTGAGCACAGAGTGTGCTGGGGCACCGTGCCCACACATACACACACACACACACATACAAACATCACCAAAAAGCATCGCAGCGGCAGTAACAAAAACTTCACAAACTCCTTAAAGCTTCTCCTTTCAGCTGCCATTCCCATTAACCTCTACCTCATCTTCTGTGACTCTCATGTCTCTTTCGTCAGTCTCCTCCCTTCAAGTTTTTTCCCCCCACTCTCCTTCCATTCTGTTTTCGCTCTTGGACCTCAATTGCTATCTGTCAGCAGAAAATAGACCTTGATGTAGCTCCGCTGCTGCTAGCACAAGGCATCCATCTACCCACCCTGCTTTCTCCTTTTCAAACTTTACTTCTTGTTCCATCCTCCTCTCTTGCCCTCTTTGCTGTAAGCGCTGACCCCCTCCACGTGTGAGTTATTGAGGTATCTGGAGTGTCTTAGCGCTCCTCCCAATCCTTGTCCCTTGCTACTCCCTTTTACCCTCTCTGTATGCAATTTTAAGATGCTTAAATCCCAATTACCCCTTTTCAACAGCCTTACTTCCTTCAACAACTGAGCTGGTCAAACTGTAGAATTTTTCCCTGATCCTTGGATTCCTACGTTTTTTTCCACTCTGTGCTTCTTTTCATCTATACCCATTTTCCTTTGTTTTCCCATTCTTTTCCCAGTGGTATCCCCTTACTACTATACTACCTTTCTGTTTCTGCTCTCTGCACAATATCCCTCTCTCCCTCCTTTCTTACCAGTGGTGATAACGCCCTCCAGCCGGATTATGTTAGAGTGGTCAAATTGCCCGAGAATGCCAGCTTCGCTAAGAAAGGAACGGCGCTGCTTGTCAGAACAACCAGCCCTTAACGTCTTTATGGCCACAGGCAGCTCCCTCTTACTGGGCAACTTCAGGCAGCCACGGCACACCTCCCCAAAGTCACCTGTGGGGGGAGACAAACAGAGGTCGTGATCAGTGTCAACGGATGCACAGAACGAGAGCGCTGAGGGAGAAAAACATCAAAAGAATGCGAGAAGAAATGAGTAAGGGTTAGACTGAAGGGGATAGAGGGGGAAGCCAGACTTAGATGAAGAAATACTACTTCATGTTGGGAAGAAAGAGTGATGACATTGAGAGAAAAAGATGAAATACAAAGGGATCAAAGAGAGATCAAAGATGGAGTAGAGTGCAGGTGAAACACTGAAGCATCTACTAGAGGCAAATACAATAGCCACAATAGTTTAGCGCAATTTTGGCAAAGGTCTGCAAGTTCCCAAATTTGATTGAACTGGATGCCAATTCAGCCTCAAAGCAGATTCAGAGAAAGTGCAAAAAGACACAGAGTTGACTTTGAAAGATTTCTAATACTTTTGGCTTTCTTTTTAACACAGGACAATATATTTTAGCATTTTTGTTATAATATTTGGAAAATTAATGGATTAAAATTGGTTGTCATTCATAATTTCTACTGTGCTATATACTGCTTTTGATTATATCCTCATTCCTAAAATGCATTTGTATGCTTAGCAAAATCTAAATGAAACAGAGGGAGTTATTCAACACAATCTATCTAATATTTCATGTAGCATAAATATTACAAAGACAACATAAGAGACGGATTTATTTTTGTTTAATTAAAAAAATATTCATTTTAAATGTAATGCCCGCAACATGTTTTTGTTCACTACTTTTTTGAACAGGAAACGCTCACTGTAGTTATGCTTCCAAAACCTCTCAAAGCAGAAATATTATCCAGCAAGTTGCCTTTTCAGATATGGAAGCTCACATGTCATGTGCACTAATACTACAACAAACTAGATGCTATTTTGTTAAACCACAGTATAGCTTTCTAGTTCTCCTCAATCTTAAAGGAGCTTGGAGCTTAAAGGATAAACAACATGTGTACAGTTCCATTGAATATGTACAATGACAGTAAAGGGCTTTTCTATTCTTCTATTCTCTTCTACCCCACTCTAAAATTGCTGAGCCCACGCACCCTTTCACCGAGTGGTGAAGTCCTCCACCATCATCTCTGGGATGAATAGTGGAATCTGAGATGCTTTCTTGTGTATAATCATGTACCTGTGTGCACAATTCTCTCGATCTTGATGCTCGAGTTGTCCAGCTCTTTGGCAAAGGCGTGGACAGCCTGAAGTAGGTCTTCGCAAGTCTCGGGGTCAATGTAGGTCCTCCGTGTTGGGATCTTAACTGCAGTGGTATAAACACACAAAAATATTTATATAGTTTTAAAACTGGTGATATAAAATGAGACATGTGTTTTCTACACTTTGTAAGACATTACATCATTTATTGTGCACATTCTTTATAACGTCTGAAGTACCCAGCAGCAACATATCCACATTAGATATAAAGAAACACTCCCAGACTGGCTGGACCTCGCTCTCAACACAAAGCAAAGCATTTCTAAAGTCTGCATCGCTTTGTGCTCTACTGAGGCTACCATCAGTGAAAGGAATTGCTATGTCTGTCTCCTTCAAGAAAGACTTTCTCTGTGTATGATAGTTGAACATTAGACCAAAATGTTGTGTCTGGGAAGAAGGCTTTGCTCTTTGATCTCCAGCCTGAAATCAATACCAGAGTTTTACCATTGATGTTTGAAAATGCTGAAAAGCTTTCTTCTATCAAACTCTACATAGCTCTATATAACTGTAGGGTTAAGGTAAATATCTCAGTTCTTAGTCAGTTTTTCAAGGTTATAATAGCCAAATATAACCCATAATGCAAAGAGATGATTTGGGGGGGGCGTCTGTCATTTCATTTAAAGGATGGAAAAAATAACATATACTTCCATTTCTTTATTCATAACTCGCCTTACTCTCAGTTTTATTTGTTGTGACCTTGCAAACTCCTGGGAGACAAAGTAAGATCAAAGGCTTTGAGTGCTCAAGTCTTACTGGGTTTCCTCCACAAGGCTTTATTCAGATCACACGGCTCTTCCACAAGGGTTTTTGTCTTTTCAAAATGTTATCGCTCTAACACACACATACGCAGGCAAAATAACAGACACACACGACCAAAATACAATCTTCAGTCAGAAACTGGGACAAGCATAATAGACTTAAAAATGCTGAGGCAGAGAAACCCTTGTCACATGGTGCTTATAGTTGCCTTGCTCCTTTGCTGTAAGTTTCACACTCTAGGTTAAAAGAAACTCTCAAACCGCAATGTTGAAAATAAAAAAACAAACCCCAAAACAAAAATACTTCTAAGTTAAAACTGGATGTGTTTTAACTTAGTAATTCAAAAATTACTTAATAATTTTTCTCTGACATATCCACACAAATTGCCTCATTTCTTTTACCAGCATCTACAAAATCACTACTGTGAGGCTAATGAGACACAATAATTGGAAATTTTACCTGACATTTAGAAATGAAAGGGATATCGACTCCAACTAGACTGTACACAACAAAATAAACACTACTTGGTTTCTCAATGAGCCTTAGTTTTCTTTATCAGCTAACTGCCTGTTGTACTTACTGAATACCAACGGTAAGAAAATAAACTTGCCAGCAGGTAGTCAATGACCATTAACCAGTGTATTATAGCTCTCAGCTGGATGACCTTTGACTCCTGTTACTACACTTTAAGGCTAATCTTCCAGGAAAAGGCCTGGTAGTACTCCCAAAAGCAGCACAGAGGCTCTCAAATGTGATTACAGTTTCAGATTGACCTGAGGGAAACTGTACTGGCTGCTTCAAAACGGCTTATTGATCTACCACACACACATGCTTACTTGTGCGAACAAACACACATGCTGATATGCTTCTCTTTCTGTGTGTGTGTGTGTGTGTGTGTGTGTGTGTGTGTAGGGCTGTGTGTGTGTGTGTGTGTGTGTGTGTGTGTGTGTGTGTGTGTGTGTGCGCAAAGCCAAAAGTGCACTTATGAAAGAAATGAAACCTATTTTATTCAAGTGTTGGACTGAATGTTCTTTCCTATAGTAGCTTAAAATCAGACATACACACACAAATGCACAAAACACATAGCATCTGGGTTGGAAACATGAAGCTGAGCCTTAAATCTGCATTCTATCTAAAGGCCACCAGATGGCGATACTTGTGGTTGCAATAAAGATTTCCTGTCTTACAGACGTCGATGGGAAATCAGCTGACCTCTGGGTTTATGGGCTCAGTTATGCATTTTGAGACTATTTTGTAAATTTTGTTCATACCATGTTTCAAAATGGAGGATTACCTGTGGTATGAAACCACGCAGTCATTGGCTTACAACTTGTCATTACCCAATGAGCACGCAGTTTCACAGTCAGACCCACCCCTTCCTGCCATATCCGTTTTTTCCCCCTCTAGCAAAGATGGAAACGCTCATCTTGAAGCTTCACAGCATGACTTCAAAACCCAGTGCGTAATATCACAAATACAACATTACATCATACATATGCCCACATACCAGGAAAAATCTCTACTCGAGTAAGGACTTAATCTTCAATCTGCATTTGTAGTATAAACTGTTCAAGGTCAGTCTGCTTGAATGTTCTTCCATCCATCCTCTTCCGCTGATCTAATTCAGAGCTGTGAGGGGACCAGTTGCCATAGGCTGAGTACATCCTGTACAAGTCGCCTGTCTGTCGCAGGTCTACTTGACTATAATCAACACCCAACTTTTCAAGGTTAACTAACAAATAGCTTTGTTAGCAAAGTCACCTTTGTAGCATTTAGCTTTTCATGTTCATCCATCACACATGCACTGCAGCAGCTGGTTAGATTCAGGGTTCACCGAGTTACTGCTATAGGCACACTCGAAGGGAAACTGAAACATATTCAAGAACATTTTCTTTCATTATAGACACAAACTTCTTTGTGTCTTTCTCCGTTCATTTCCTTACACACCTTCTCTTGCCGTCGCTCTCTTATGCAGAGTCAGACTATCGATGGCATTGCAAATGAGTCACGAGCCTCTTCTCCTCGCATTCATGGAATATGTGCTGAATATTTCTAGGTCACATACTCTGACATAAAACTAATATTCTGAGCAGTGTCACTTATGATGAGTCTCCTTCTCTGCCAGTTCACCTCATCACACTTCATCCCTCAAACCTCTTAGTGCGCCCTTCACTCACTCACTCATTTACCCTCCTTTTCCCCTCCTTCTTCCTCTACTTTATTACTCACACGCTCATTTATTCACTTTTCGTCTCTCTTCCCCTGTCCTCACGCGTTAATATATGGTTGTAGAATGTGTTTTAAGAGTCTGGCAGGCGAACAGATGGGAAAAAAAAATCATAACACCCACTACTTTGCGTGCTTCCAGCTCTCGGACAAAGCAGACCTGCAGGAACGCGAAAGCATGCTGCACTGGGTTTGCATGCACGGAACGCAAAACGGACTTTTGTGTTGAATAATGAGGAAAAAATGTTTATATGGGTGTCCAAGTTTCAGAAAGAAAGGTGCGTGTGTGTGTCTCTGAAAAGCAGGCCAAAAATGTTTCGGTGTGTTTCTGTGTTTGTGTATATTACGTGCTTGTCAGCTGTTGGCATGTCTTTGTTTGGGAAGATTTAATTCCCATTCGCATGGCTTCGGCTCATTATTCATCAGACATAGTGCTCCAAACCTCTCTAGAGGGCTCAGTATGCTGGGAGATTAAACAACGCAAATGAGCACGAGCACACGCTTGCGCACTCACACACAATTAAAAAAAAAAGGAGAGAAAGCAAACTCTGCATGCATACACACATAAATAAACTCTAAAACACACACACACAGAGCCACCACATTAGCAAAGCACTGACAGGCAAACCCGCACACAAACAGGAACAGATATGTCAAACTTGTTTCAATCTGTCACTGTCAAACAAAAAACCTATTAAGAGCTTTGTGACCAGAGGTTAAAAAAAGAAGCATTTACAACCTTGTAAAACAACAACATTTACTGTTCTGCTTTTGAAGCACAATCTCGCTTGTTGCCTGCCTTGTTCATGAGATTTTAGCCTTTTTTTTCCCCCATTCTTTTTCCTCCCCTCATCTCCGGCTCTTTATCTTCCTCCTCCTCCTCCTGATTTCAATCTCTCCCCATCAAACTCAACCACGCACACACCACCTAATGGAGTGTGTCAGTGTGCTCAGAGTTGGCTAAGCATGCACTCAGAATTGCGAATCAAGGCTGCGGCGCTACTTAATGCCTCAAAAGTCATCTGTAATGCACGGGCATGTGTGTTCACATGCCATTCCCGCACTGGAATAGGAAAAGACAAAGCCTTTTTTCAGATTCCGCCTCCTGTCCCATACACTTTATACAGACACAGTGATGCTGTATAATACAATCATCACTTTTGTCACTTACATTGGAAGTAAAGTTCCTCATCTCCCTCTTGAGAAGCCTTACTGTAGCCACATTGCCTGCGAAGAAAGAGAGAGACGGTCATCAGAGAGAGTTTCTTTTTAATCCCACTTAGCAGACACAGGTAAATGGCAGAATCAGCTGCTCTTTATCTTGAGCCATGGTTATAAGTAGTAACTGCCAAGAGAGAAGAAGCAAAAATGAGAATATTGATAGAGGAGAAAGGATGTGGAGAAGCATTCATAAAGACCCCTGAAGTGTTCACTCATCAGAAAAGTCTGAGGCTCAGTGCCAATCCTGCCTATTTGAGTGTGCCACCGACTCACACCAATAGCCTTGCAATTGATACACTATTGTTGTTTCACCTTGAATAACTTTTCATCCAAGAAATGAATATATATACACTTTGGCAACTGGACTGTCCTCATCCTTTGTCACCACAGGGGCCTAAAGAGGAGCAAGCTCAATAGGATCTCACTGTTGATGGCTTCTGGCTGAAAAAAGCTTCTTTTTCTTTTCTTTGCATGCAACACAAATGCCACGCACACTCACACTGTCAGTGACAAATTAACATTTGGCTGGCTACTAACAAACTTACTTAGATTAGAAAAATGGAGGAAAAACAAGACTAAAGAATTACTGAGGATATAATTAACAACATCAGAAGTTTTTCTAACAACCGGTTTCCAATAAAATATAGTCTACAAATACCAAAATATAGTATAAAAGTGTGCAAAAGTCTGAAGCCTCCTCTCATTTCTTTGTATATTCATAGGAAAACTGACAATGTTGTGCTGACTTATTGGAGCATGCGCAAACATACATGGAAATACAACATGAAAGCCAGAAACAGAGTTTGTATAATTCAGTAATGGTAAGGTCCGGGTTTTTCAATTCAGTTGTGCTTTTACTGCATTGGCAGTGTGTTTGGTTTTAATGTCATACTGAAAAATTAAGCAGTTCCCAATCTGATGCTTTCCAGATGGCATTGCATGGCGGATCAAAATCTGACTATATTTTGTTTTTTTGGAGTTCATAATTCCATCAGTGTTGACGAGATCTCCAACGCTACTGGCTGGAATCGTAATTTACAGATGGCTATTGGCACTCAATGCTGTACCTCTCTTCTAATGTCATCCATAGATTTTGTTGATGATTTTAACCAAAACGATTTATTACTCGATGATTGCCATTGCCACTGATTTTCAGTCCAGTTTTTGTATAATTTGGTATACCTGTATTTCTCTCCTAAAAATGGTATCTTGACACTACCCATTAGACCATTTCTGATGAGGCTTCGCTAAACACTAATTCTTATACACATGACTTTCAGATACTACTCATCTGCATTAGATAGTGTTTCAGGCCTGTTCCTTCTTTTGTCCAGTTTGCTCCCTTTTTTTAAGGACACACTGCAAACTATGCTAAGGTATACCAAGTTGTTTAACCAAGTGTTCAAAACCTTTTCAAAAACATTACAAGAAAGTTTCGCTCCTTGGAAGCAAAATATAAAGAAATGAGGGGTAGTTTAAAATTTCTGCATAGCACATTTAAATGCTGTATATGGAATGAGAAGGTCAAGTACAAACATCTGAAAGTTTTCTTCAAATGCCAATCTTGAGAGTGCCTCGTCCTTCAGGTCTTTACAAATCAGTTTAGCCTAAGCCTTTTAAAAGAACAGACGTGTATGTATATCTGCATCAATAATATCAACAAGTGAACATGGAACATACTTAACGTTCTGCTGCCATGGCTAGCAAAGACTGCTGTGGCTGTTTTGACAAAGAAGTCACAACGTGTCACAGTTAAGGCCCGAGCACAGATGACACTGAGGTGTAGATTTATGTTTAAGTACAATATTATACCTGCTCATGCAGGCATGTGTTAATGTGAACATCATAATATATCTGCACTACACAAAGAGCTGGTGCACAGCTGAGAGGGAGTATACAGAGAGCACGACAGTCGTATGTATGTGCACATGGGAATGTTAATGTGTGTCGTTTGTGCATGAGTGTGTCTGCACAAATTCATGTGGGCGCACATGTGTGTGTGTGCGCTTTACAGGATCCTGTTATATTGCATGTGCATGTCCCCGTGAGTTTTTATAAGGAGAGACGTGGCTGAGGGTGAGGCTGACACATCCCTCAGCCTGTGTAGCAGTTGGGTCTGAGACAAGGTCAGGACCCTGTCTGTCAAAACACACCAGCAGACACATGCACCACAACTCCTCAGGGCAGGAGATATCAGACAGGAGAGAGGAGACAAGAATTAATAGATAAGGGAGCACAGCGTAAAGGGAGCAAGGGGTGGGAATGGGAGGAAGATGAGAATGGAGGGCACCACGGTACCGAGAGAAACAAGATGCAGGAGACCAAAGGGAGGAGTGGAGGTAAGGGAGCAAATAGCGAACGCGGCAAGGGGAGAAGGGCAAAGCAGTGGAGAAATCATCGAGAGAAATGAAGGAAGTACTGCTGCGACGAAGAGGCAGAGGAAGTGACATGAAAATAAGAGGTTGCGAACAAGAGGATAATTGGGAAGAAGGTTATGCAAGGAAGTTGAAACTTGAAGAGGCACACAGTATAGCCTATAAAGTAGACTGCAAGGAGCAGCGGAAGAAGCAAAGAGAGACGAAAAATATGCATCTTAGAGATTAGAAAAGTAACAGAAAAACAGAAGCTAGGACACACAGCAGGATAAATCAACCATCTAAGCCCTGTACTCATTAAATAACTGCCACAAATTGATATATATATATATTTAAAATAGTATGCTTATTGAACCTTCTGAAAAATTAAAAAATAAGAGTTAATATCAATTAGCATATATGAGTTTTAATTTTTATCACATTAGCTACATCTGGCATCTTTTTGCAATTTGTTTCTTCAAAATATACGTTCAAATTAGAGACAAAGTCTCAAAAACTCACAAAAACCCATGTATCAGATATGATACGCTAGGCATAAGGGGTTAAAGGAGTGACAACAAGCTAATAAGCATGAATACTAATACCAAATACCAAAGAAGGATGTAGTAGAAAGTAGTAGTAGCAGGAGTAGTGGTAGGGATGCATGAAAAAGACTCATAAATTGATTTATGTGACCATTTCCCTTTCTTCTTCTGAAATGTCATATATGTGACAAAAATGAAATAGCAGATGCAAAGTAGCACTCATTGGAAGGTTGCTTCTTATTGAGTATGAATTCAATATGACTGGCCTTTACATTTTTAGTTTGATTTCAGATCTCGGTGGAGCGCAGTGGCGAGGATATAAATAAAACTGTGCTGAACCACTTCATGAAAAAGGAAAGAAATGGTTATTATGATTCTCTCGGTATGAGGAAATGAAAGGAGACAGAAATGTGGGGCTAGGGGAGCAGGGAGAAAGAGACTACAGACATGCCAGTGTACCTGGGCATCAGCTCTGTGAAGGGAGGAAGAGGAGAAAGAAGAGGAGGAGGAGGAAGGGTGGAGAAGGAGGTCGAAAGCAGCACCACGCTAGCAGGAGTTACATTGGAAGAGCCTGAGCAGACGCTGCTGGGAAGAAAACAAGGAGGGGGTGCCATTGTCAATTCTGGCTCTTTTCATGAATTTAGTCATTCAACACAACTTTGGATCCAAAACAGATTTTTCTCTAAAATCTAATCACTGGAATACAGTGGATGCTATCAAGTAAACATACAGTACAAAAAAAAATCATATAATATACTTTCAATTTTTGTAAACAGACCTTGCAGTCTATTTCTAAAACTAGAATTACAAGAATTCTGGACTGATTTTTAAATTTCACAACTTCAAAAGAACCAGATGGCAGAAGGAAATGTGTGGATGGTGAATGCTAAAATTTCTGGCCAAACTCTGTCACTGTCTGCTCAGCTTCTTCAAATGTTAGTTTTGGCAAGACTTCTTTTCTCTTTAAGCCCTATTCATGAGCAGATATGTTCTTTGGGAGGGGGGAAAACAAACTTTTCATGTTGATTGACACTTCATTATTCACATCTGTGAAATCCTGTCAATTTAATTGAGCTTTGCCAACAATTCTATTTTTCACAAATCTGCATTTTCATTTCCTAATATTATGTCATATGCATGAAGTGGATGGAATTTCTGTTTTAAATGCCACACAATGTTTATTTAAGACATGTTTCACAATCTTTGCAAAAACCTTAATGTAGAATCTCTGTAAAACTCAACTAGCAAAACTACTGCATTAAAATTTTGCTGCTATATTTAACAAATTAGTAGATTTTCCTTTTGGTTATGTGAATAGCATTAACTATGGAAGCAAAAATGTTGATTGTTCTAGTTGTATGACATATTGTTATTGCAATGAATGGGTTAAGTGAGTTTTTTTTTTTTTAGATAGTTTTAGAGAAAAACAACAAAAACAACAAAAAAAAAATCTGAATCAAGCAGAAAAACAGACTTTCTCTATAAATCATATACTTCTAGCCTTTAGTACCCTGATTAACCATTTTGGCAAAACCGGTTATGTTAGCTGGAGAAGACTAAAAGAAACCAGGGCACCAATGAATGTATGCGTCTTATCCTGGCATCTGATCGATAGCCAATTAAAAACCACTCCCTTGTCATGTGTGGATAGAGTGAGTGACAGCTTGATACCTGTCAAAGTGGGGGACATGTTTAATATTTATTGATGCTATCATCTCACCTCATCTTATGGCTGGCAATAAAGCTAAAGCTCCTACAACCTTAGCATTGCAAACGAAACACCCAAGTAGCCTTATTTTAAAAGGTCCATCCTTCCATCTTCTTCTAATTATCTACCTCATCTTCATCATAGGGGAGCTAAGGCAGATATCACAGGCCAAGATTCTTGCCATGTTCCAGACACCTCAGAACTCAGATGTCAGGACTTGTGAGCGACATTATTCCCGAGTTAGCGGATTCTTAGCATAGTCAAGCTATTAGAGCTAAAAAACATATTCAGAGATAAAGACTAGTCACTGCTCTGCGTATGACTAAATGAGTTGAAAATACAAAACAGTGGCAGTACAGATTAAAAGTTTACAGCTTTACTATTGTTTATGTTCAGTGCCGCCATCTTGGATTGATAACTCGGGGGTACGTTGTTCTGCTTCAACTTTCCGAGTGGGAGTTGAGGGGGTGTTACACAATAAAAATTCCGAGTTATTCGGGGAACGCAGGGCTCCCATCAGACAGCCGTCCACGCTCACATTCACACTTACAGCCAATTTAGAATCACCAGTTGACCTGGTGTGTGTGTGTTTGGACTGTGGGAGGAAGTTGCTGCCCAGAGGAAGAAAATGCAAACTCCACACAGAAAGGCCTCAGCTGGCTGGTCGAGGATGTCAGAATAGTTTGATAGGTTTTGTGTGTGCTTTTGCTTAATTTAATCAATTTCTATGGCAACTTCAAAAATCGATCATAATTATAAAATTAGTAATAACATGCACTTTTATGCAGCTGTACATTTTTAGGTACAGTCACTCACACTTTAGGGAGAGAACTTTAAAACAAAATAGGAGATGGATGTCATGTAAATTATGCTGCTTCCATGTCAGCTCTTTCAACTCCGTGCCTAAATATCCTAGAATAATGCAGGTGCAGAATAATAGGTGAGAGAGCATGAATAGAATCCTAGCTGAGATATTAGGCCGGAGGAGATTTACAATATGTATGGCAAAATGCACGTAAAATTAGGTAATTAAAAAAAAAAAAAAAAAAGAGAACACTTTAACTTTTATCCATTAGTATAATGAGATTCACTTTATTCCACTGCTGAGTTTTGCTTTACTCGGATGAGCCCTGCTACCACATAAGTATCTCTCCCTTGGGGCAGATAAATAGTGTTACTCTAAAACCTACTCTCACACAAAGATAAAGACAAATATAGTTTCAGCTTCATTTGTAAGTTATTACTTACAAAGGTGTTAATTTAAACACTATCTGGTGAATAATAAACAGCAAGACTGACAAAATGGCTTTATGCATAAGTAACTTCCAGACATAAAAGCACTGATCTGTTCAACACATGCATGCACCTATACACTGCTGTGTTTGAGACCTTTTTTCTTAGCTTCCCCATCTCTTCCCCTTTGAATCCTACTTTTTTTTTTTACTGTGTCACCAAGTGTCATCAGCCCTATGAAATGACCCTCATCTTTAATTTCCTGCTTCTTTCTTTCTTCTTGAACTCCTCTCCATCCTCTGTTCTTGATAACTTGTAACTCACTCACCAGACACCAAAACACACACACACGCACACACACACACACACGCACACGCACACATTCAATCAGAAGACACAGAAACGCATGCTGGTGTGGCTGGTGAAGGGTAAACAATCCTTGCACTGACCAGTCAAGCCTGGGCTTCCTGGAGAATGTTTGGGCAATGCCCTGGAACTCTGGCTCTATCAAACTCTGTCAGGCACCACTGGATTCTTTGTGTATGTGTGTAAATGATAGGATAGAGCATCAAGGTGAGGTTTCAAAGTGAAGAAAATACAAAATACCCTCTCTTATCTCATCACGCCCCCTCCACTTTTCATCTGTTTTTATTACCACTTTATGTTAATAAGAGTTCATAATAATTTGTATGTCACTGCAAGTGACTATGACTGATGATGAACCTGTGCTTAAATAACATCTTTATAATGGTGAGACTGAGCTGCAAGAGTTTCTCAGTTCATCAGTAAATGTATTACCATAAAAGCAATCAGCAACTATTTTGAGATTTGATTGAGCCTTAAAGCAATTTTCTTGCATACGTAAATTGCAAGATAATGGGAAGCAATTCTAGGGCTTCTGGTACAGAAATGCTAAAATATTCGTTGTTTTAATAGTAACTTTTACTATTAAACTTAATCAGTAGACTGCTATAGGTTGTCCAACACAAGAGATCTAAAGACTAAGAGAATAGTCGATGCAGAAAGTTAAATACAGCAATTATGCGGTAAAATATGGCACGATCTGTTGTAGTGGTGTACCCACATATGGTAATTCATACCAACTCACAGAAAATAAAATCACTGGTCCTGTCGCCCTCCCCTCACCTCAAACCTTTGCTGGAGGTTTCTTTCTGTTAAAAGGGAGTTGTCCCTTCCCACTGTTGCCAAATGCTTGCTCATAAGGGGTTGTCAAATAGTTGGCTTTCTCTCTGTATTATTGTAGCGTCTTTACCTTACTTGGCCTGATATGATGCTTTATAAATAAAATGGAATAATTTCCTTTTTTTTGGACTCTAAGAGCTGCAGGAACAGAAGGGGTTAAGAGGAGGGAGAGACAAACCCCATGTCCATTACAGAGGCACAACTAACGCACTCTATATTAAAAGTGAAAAATGAAGTAGGTTTGAGGACCGTGCATAGCATCAAGGGCACATCCATAAATGTGATGTGCCATAAATGCATTTCGCTGCCAGTGTCCATCCATGCCTTTATGTCTGTGCAGTGGAACTCATTTGCATGTGTCTGTGTGAACAGGCAGATCGATGTAACTGAGACCCTCCAGCCATAGCTGTAAGCTGGCTGTCTTTGCGAACACGAACATGGTAATTGAGGCATCACACCATTCTCCCTTTGTCTCTATGCAAAACATGAAGAGCTAGTTAATGGTCCAGCAGCGATGAACAATGGAGACCACTTGCAATGAATGCAGTGATGGAAATAAAAGAGTAAGATAACCATTATTATTCACTGTGAGGCTGTGCACAAGGGCATGATGCTGCCTTCCTCAAAGCAAGAATTTATTTAAATACTTGTGCTGTGTGTGTGTCAGAGTATGTGTCTACTGAGAATAAGCACCCTGTTGAATTTTATGCTTTCTCTACTACAGTGCTGTTGTCTTCACTTGACTATGTCTGCGAATGTTTGTACATCCATTCCTATATTTTCCTTTAAAAATGTTTGACTGATATCCACCAATGTGTATGACGCTGCTGTGAATGAACAGGACCCAGTTTTTCGCCCAGCTGAATCCATCATTGCCCCGTTTGTCTGGATCTTGAATTGGTCGTGGTGTCTATAACACAGCCCCTCTTTATACACACATACAGAGAGTGTAGCTGTGGAAAAAGCCCACTTTACTTTGTATGGTTGAGAGTGCAGCTTCAGTGAAGATCAGTGTATCCGTGTGTGTGTGTGTGTGTGTGTGTGTGTGTGTGTGTGTGTGTGTGTGTGTGTGTGTGTGTGTACGGAGAAAGAAAAGAGGATGAACAAAAGCTATACAGACAAATCTTTGCACAATGTGTTGGAAAATCTCGCTGGACAGACTGAACAGTTGAATTGCAGCCAAATGGAAGAAGAAAAAAACATATGCGTGCATGTGTACTGTGTGGGAATAGATATTTGCCCTCTACTCATGTGCTGCATATATGATTGAGAGTACAGTAAGAGTTGCGAGTCTGTGTGTTACTGTGTAGGCGTATTTGAGGTGAGATGGTAGAATTCAGAGTTGGGCATGAGTCAAAGAGCAAAATGTTTGGAACAAGCAGAAATCCACTCACTCCCTTTGTCTGCTCAGCTGAATAAAACATGTAACTACACGACAAGATATTCAGCTTCCATATCATAAAATCATTTAATGTTTAACAGTCAACACACTCAAGTCTGGCAAGTTATGTTAATATGTATTCGGCAGTTATTATGATTGCCTACATTGTCTTTAGTAATATATTGCAATGCATGAGCCTGTGGCACCAATGTAGTCATTGCAGGGAAATGTGCAGCAACATCTACTAATCACCGGGGGACTAAAAGTCCAATTAATTACTTAAACACCTAAGCTCACAATGCCCCACTTTACAATTTTTAAAAAGATTCCATCATAACAATTATCTTATCAAAATTGCGTCATTAAAAATGACCCAAACTGAACCTAATTGTACCAGACTGCCACTTTAAGCCCAGCTGTACTAAAAGAAAACAGAATATAATAAATAAATAATTAACAATAATAACTATAATAATTTGAAACAAAAATTGAATTTAATTAAACTGAGCAATATGCAGAAAAAGATTTCCCTGAAGCGTGAAGAGTAATTTGCATTAGCTGTGAGTCATTTTGGTTTAAGGTTAAACGTTAGTTCAGTTTAACAGTTTTTTATCCTTACTGAAAAAGGTAGAGTAATAAAGCTGAACGTTCCACTCTCATTATAAAACAACGTTAAAAAAAGACCCTTTGATTCAGTGTAAACCCAAGAGGTAGAGCGAAATCACTTTGCAAACCATGTGTCTGCCGTTATACAAGTGACACTACCTAAACCTTTCATCTCAGCTGTTTTAAACAGCTCCATTTCTCTATGTGGAAACTAATTAGAGAGCAAAGAACTATGAACTTCGAGCCAAAAAAATGATCAAAGAAGGTTTTGACCCTGCCAACATTTTCCCCCGGGTGCGGACAGCGCCATTATCAAGCTGATGTCTTTATGTTGCATATTAAACGATGGTGAGCGTGGCTGCACAACGCAGAATCACTGTTAATGTATGGTCCTTTCACAGGATCCTCTCTTACAGACAGATTACTATAATCTGGATTAAGATGGAGCTGCATGTGATGGTTAACTTAATATGCAGCTGAGTCTATGATGCGTACGAAGTGTGTAAAAAGATACTAAAATCTGGGAAGGCCTTCACGAACCATAGGGAGTGGCTAGGGACTTAATCTACTGTGTGCATGTTTACATCAGTATATTCATATCTACCTCCTCCAGATGAGCAGTCCAGCTCCCATGGAGAGCAGCATAATGAGGGCAGCCACAGACACGACAACAATGATCACCACCGGATTCTGTTCACTGGACGCCAGTGCCACTGCAAATAACAAAACATAGTTATTACACATATAAACAAACACACACACACCTTAACCGAACAACATAAGTAGCAGTTATGAGCCTAGGAAAGAATCACAGGGACATTTGTGCACATCATCTTGCTGACATTCAGCTGAAGAAGAACACGAGCTGAGGACAAATTATGAAGAAATTTTTTTTTGCTTTAGTAAACAAGAAGCACTGACATCAACAGAACAGCCTCATCTTTACAGTCACTGAGTAGTTGTTCTAGATGCTGTTTTATACTCTAGTGTATCAGCTGACATACAATTATGCACATTTTCATATTTTAAATATTTCTCATCCATGTTAGTTTCAAATGTTTAGAGCTCGCTGTTGAACTCGTCTGTGTTGCAGTGGGCGCCTGCTACATCCTGTTTTCTTACACTACCTACACCTGGTTCCTCTCGCTGAACATGTTACTTATCCAAACTGCATTTTAGTTTAAACTACACCTTAAAGCACAGTTAGAGTCAAACATCCAGCCACAAACAATGCAGTAATTTTCAAGCTTTTATTGCAGGTTTAAGGTTGACAGGACGACATGTTGAGATGTGTTTTCCTACAGTTTCTTTCCTTTGTTTTCATTGTTACTTTACCTTCGTGCATGTAATGCATGATTTGGTCAGTTCTTAACTGAGTGGGAAGCACAATTCCAAGCTGTTTAGGCTTAAATGTCAGTGTTGATTAATATTCACCGTCTCCCACACAAAGTTAATTGACAGATAAATGTAATAAGCTGTATGCTTTGTTAGTTGGTGATGCAGTATGTGGGGCGATTTTATGAACCCACGAATAACAAAAACAAACTTCTTGAATTGGACAGCCAGCCAAAACCTTTAAGAAGTGTCTTTGTGCACGTCAGCACCGCTTTTAGCCACTCACACATTTGAATCTATTCTACTGTGTCTACTGTGTCAAAACTCTTTTAAGAGGAGAAACTTGTATGAGGCTAAGACAGAGGCTGTTTTAACGCTGTGAGAGGGTGCATGATGGCATGTGCACAGTTCACATCACTCGTGTCAATTTTTCTGCCTTAAGCCTCAGTTACATTTTCCACGTCCACGAGTCCACTCGGGTCTGCTCGGTCTGAGTGACAAAGTGTCGTCATAACACGGGAAGCGCGAAGGTCGGTGCAGATGTCTGTGCGCTTGGCTGTTTTTTTGTGACCGCGCAGACTTGTCAGCAGAGAACTGATATTATGGTTGCCCGGCCATCGAGTCTCCAGCTGTCCGTGTCCACAACGGAGTATAATCAAGGCTTTAGACACCTAATGGTGCCGACTGAACTCCTGATCTAATTCGCTGTATTAGAGCTTGGACAATTGTCAGTCATTCTGATACGGAGATTAATTTTTCAGCTAGATGCGATTTTGAGATCCATGATAAAGTCACAATTGCAAGTGGTCAGATCAGGAGCACAGAGAGTGCTGGAGGTAGGGCCTAAATTTGTATCAAGGAATCACAAAACGTTTCGATCACACATTATAAAAGTTTCTGCAAAAGTAATGCACCCCTCTGGTGCGAAGCAACACCGCTATAATACTATAAATTCTCAACATTCCTCTTCCTGGAGAAATACAATGGTTGAAAAAAATATATTTGTGAAAAGTACAAGGCAAGAAACAAGAAGGATACCAGCCAAACCCTGAGGTGGCATAAGGGACACTATATCAACAGGCGCAAAGAAGAAACATTTCACGGCTTACTGCTAATATCTTGAATCTTCACACATAATCTTAGACACAGTCACATCCCATATCTGTCTCACTAGCAGCACGCCTCATTGTGTGGGCTGGCCAGGTGCCTGCACCGAACGCCTACCCAATCTGCCTGGGCTAAGAGAAGGGAGTGGGGAGAAAGGAGAGAAATGAAGGAGGGGAAGGGGGAGGAGGAATAAAACTGCTACTCACACTCGCCAAGTGTCTGCAGCTCCAGGGGAGTGCTGTACGCCCCGTAATCAATGGGTGGCGGGGACGAGGATGAGGATGAAGAGGAGGATGATGTAGAAGAGGAAGAGGACGTAGAGGAGGAAGATGAGAGCGGGGAAGAAGACAAGGCTGAGGAAGGAGCTGGTGTTGAGAAGGGGCGGATGAGGAAGACATATGTGGTGCCGGGCTTAAGGTTGTTGACACTGATCCGTGTGGCGGCAGTCTTCACAGTAGAATAACTCTGATCCTTTTGTTCCTGCAGAGATCGAAAGAGAAGTGAGAAAGAGGGAGGGGAAAAAAACAACAAAAGAGAGAAACAGGAGAGGAAGAGGTGGAGGAGTTAGACGTGTAGGAGGAATTCATTTGTGAGAGGGATCATTCGTTTCCGAGGCACAGTTTGTAATTCTGGGAGATGTGCAAGACAACTTTGTAACAAAATCAGAGGCTTCGGCAATGTTTCATTTATTGAGACAGTGTTTCAAAGAGTCAGACAGTTTGGCACGACGAGTTAGGAGTTTTTAACTTGCTTTTAATAAGGGAGCATTACTCATTGCTTTGGGAATAAATTATAAAAATTCCAGAAGGCAGTAACAGTGCGACTCCGTGTAAAGTTTTTAGAAAAACAAATATGGTGCTCATCTGTTGATGAGAATGAGTGACACCTTCTACAATGCAGAAAAATGGGCTGAGTGAGTAACACATTCAAATAATTGCAACACTTGCTTTGTAATATACTTGGTTTTGCATGTTATTTGCAAAACATCTCCATTTATGGATTCTTTCTGATTCTGATTTCTGAAAACAGCAAGTATAAGAAGTCTGCCATGATTGACACGGATTCTGGTTCCCAAACAATGAATTTTAAAGCTTTTGGCGACTCCCTGACTTTGTGCAGCATCTGCATGAAGTTGATCTGATGGTTTTTATGAAAAATGGAATTTTCCCCAAAAGCGTGTGTGTGAAGGTCATTGTAGTCTAAGGAGCTTGGATTTCTTTAAGTTGCTTGAAGACGTTTCACCTCTCATCCGAGAAGCTTCTTCAGTTCAGTTCCATAGAAGGTCCATTGTGCCTCTTTGGGGGACACTCCTATAGGGCTTAAATCTGGGCCTCTCCATGATTTGACCTTAGAACTGAAGAAGCTTCTTGGATGAGAGGTGAAACGTCTTCAAGCAACTTAAAGAAGTCCAGATGCTTTTCTTTCCAAGCTCCTTAGACTTCCCAAAAGCTTCTTATTAAGCTTAATCTTGGTCGGCAGGTCAGATTTTTATATGGATCTTATTAAAAAAAAAAAAGCAATAAAACATATCACATCATCATGAGCTTTAGCCTAGCTCAGTAGCAAATGTTAGCATGCTACAAAGCCTATCTGAGCGTGATGGAGGGAAAAAAAAAAATCCCCCAAAGCATCCGTATGTTATGGTATTATTGTGGCATTATGATGTGAATAAAGCAGCCACCGTGCCCACATAGAGAGCTGGTACATCTCTATGTTTTGTTCATTTGTGAACACAGAGGAGGAAATAAAGACAGCAGAAAAGTCAGATGAATGACACACACACACACACACACTGAAATAAAAAGAGATTAACTGAGAAACAGAACGGTTGCTGCTGCATAATGAGCGTACCCTGCAGAGTGAGCTAAGCTATGTGACAAGAGCTGACAGGAGAGAACTGAAGAGGAAAATTTTGGGAGTCTATGTAGATCTGAAGCGCGCAACAACAACAGCACTCTGAGCTGACACTTTCCAAAGTCAAGTAATGAATACACCGAATTAATCATCATTAGTCATTAACAGTGTTAATCGTTCTTATTGTCAATAATGTTTTCTAATTATTATTCAAATTACAAGTTTAAATAGTTCAATTTTTAAAATGTTTAACAAATCATTAAATTAAACAAGTGATTTTAAAATATCAGTAAACACCATGTGGGCTCAGACGATGACTGTGCACTGTGGTAAAAGAGACAAAGAAAGAAAGAGGCAACATGCTGACTAAACAAAGCTTTTCTTTCTTAAACTTTAATCGGGTTTCTGCATTACCTTTTCATTTCATGGCTGTTTAACAATTTTCCTGTCTTACTGTCAGTTATACTCCTTCTATCACTTAAATTCTCTTTACTCATCTGTTTCCCACATTCTGCTTTTCTTCCCCTACACGCAGTCCCACTAAGCGCTTTTTCATTTCTTTCTATCGCTGTCTTACAAGCATATTTCCAACAAGTCATTTCCCCATCTTCCTCTGTCTCAAATACCCTCTTCACCCCTCTCTTTCTATCTGTTACCACAAAAGCTTTTTATCCCTTCAAAGTACACCACAATATTCCTCTTGTTACCTCTTCTTTACCCCGCATCTTTCCCCACCCACCTCTCTTCTAGATTTGTTCCCGTCTCTCTTTTTTCATATAAAGATCTGGGAGTAGAGCAGCAAGGAGCGGAGCTTTAATAAATATGATGAAGCATAGGGAAGAGAAGAAAATGTGAAAACTGGTGAGAGCTTGCCACAGCCAAACACAAAGACCTGGCATTGCCAGAAAACACAGTGTGTGAAAATAGACAAGTGTGAGTGTGACAGCTGTCATTTTATGTCCACGACAGATTTACTGTAAAGACTAGTCGCAATCTGCTATGCTATGCAAATGAGCGTGACACGGCAGATGAAATTACAGCGGGTGTTCATGAAAGAAAAAAAATTAATAAAGATATTCATTTATACATTAACTGGGCTATGAATGACTCTGAAAAAATTCTGGAAACAATAAATGGTTGCATTTGAACATATGGCCTTCTGTGATTCTGTAGGGAGTGTTAAAATGTAGCAATCTCGGCTTTTGTGGGAATAATTTTGACCTCTCAGAGCAGCTCTTTAATGTCCTTTCATCAATACAATGGTACTATTATAGTACATGTGAAAAAGAAAATTAGTAACGAAAATACAAATAAAATCTAGATTAAAAAAAGCACAAGTGAAATGATTTCAGAACTTGGAAAAATCCTAAAACAAAACAAAAATATAGAGTTTTGATATTTGTTGGTTTGGTGTAAATTTTATTACAACTTGCCTGACGAGGCATTGATGGAGGTGATTATTATTGTAATACCTGTACTGATTTTTCATATATACCTCCAGCTCAAACAGCTGAAACAAGAAAATCTCTGAAAACTGAAACTAAACTAGTTTAAAAAAAACAAAAAGTCAAACATGAAATAATAATAAAAACTAATAAAAAAATATAAGACATGAACATGAAACATAAGCCTGTTAGAGCTGTGTGGTACACGTCTATTATAGTGGCACGGCCTCCCTGTTTATCTGCACTCTGTTCTGTACAGCAGGTTCTGTACTGCTTGTTCTTGCTATTAATATTGATAAACCTGTTATAGAAGTAAATTTGATCTTTAATATCAGCCACGAACATATCTCACTTCATTCTAATGGCAAAGAAAGAACCTCCAGAGTGCTGAACTTTTCCTCCAGTGAGTTGCTGAATGCTATTTATATCAAGCAAACACGAGAGAAATTAAAGTTTACCGCAGCTTCACTGCAGTGAGGAGTGGGTTTAGAAAATTTGGTTGGGCATCAGAAAGTCACCAGAAAACAACGGACTTCTGAGGGGCTCCATATGATGCATGTCATTCATTTTGTAAGTTCTTTCCACTATAGTTGGTACCTTTAAGTCTTTCCTCTCTCTCTTTGCACCGATCTGTGCATATCTAATAGTAATCTTATCTGTCTCAGGCTCTGGAGCTGCATGTTCCTGATCTGCAGTTACTGTCCCAACAAACCTGCAGGGCATTTATTTTTATATTGCTTGCCGTGTCTCTGTGCACGTCTTTCATGTTTGCTTTTCCTTCATCCCACATGGTGAAAGTAGATGGCCAACCTCCCAGAGCATGATTCTGCTGGAGTTTTTCCACTTTCTTCAGTAAAACTTGTGTTTTTTCCCCCCTCCTCTACAAATAAGACTGAATTCAGCTGATATTTATGATGAAGTAACAGCACATATACCTTTTCATAGTATTTGACTTCATATCCAGTCCGGCTGCTGTTGGGATGAGAGGGCTCTCTCCACACCAAGGTTATGCTCTTCTGTTCGATCTTCTCTGCTCGCAGTTCGCTGATAAGAGATGGTGCTACAGAGGGAAAGGAGGTGAGAAAAAAGAGGAGAAAGCTGAGTTTAGGTATGGTGAAAATACAGTGGCTACAACTATGATGTCTACCTTGACTCAATGAGCAAAGGTTAAAGAAGGAGTACCATCAACTCTCTTAGAGAGAAGAAGCAGGCACTTATATATAGTACACCTGACAGGATTTCCAGATCAAAAGGAAGAGAGGGAAAATGTCTGCATGAGAGGGCTCATAGGAAAGTCAGGTATAAAGTATGAGAGGTAAGAGATTAAATACTGAAGCTAAAACATGTCAAAGCAGGTAGCTGCCCATGAGTAGACAAAGGCTGTCTCCCTTTTTCCGTGTGTGTGTGTGTGTGTGTGTGTGTGTGTGTGTGTGTGAGAGAGAGAATGAACAGCTCCCAGATCCTGTACATCGGGATTGACAATATATCAATACCAATATGGGCTGAGTGACAAGTCTTTATTGACACAAGACAAACAGACAGAGGCACTCTTAATCTTAACTTTCTATTTCTTCTCCAGGTCTCTTAATTAAACTGACCTCACTTCAGTGTTTTCAGACTGAATCCAGAAAACTGCACTGGAATTTAGCCTGACACATAATTTGGCTCTTATTGATCACGCCAGTGCAATACATGAGGAATGATTCTGTTCAAAGCTCATCCAAATTTAGATGCAGCGCATAATGACAGTTGCTCACAAAGCAAACACTCTCATTACTGATGAAAAACTAGTTCTTTGATTCTGTGTCAACAAATGACAGGCTGCGCATAGTATGATAATCAGCAAACACCACCCACTCTTGCTTAAGTGCTAATTATACGGCTAATTATACCATGTGTAATGAAGTTGCAAAAAGGGTTGCCAGTCAAAAATACTAAGAAAAATTATGCGGTGTATTTAGCTTAAAAGGCCTTTATGTTAGGAAGGAGTGGTGCCATTAAGGCTGGGCGACAGGGTGAAGTGGCAGAGAAGTTTACGAGGGGGATTTCTAGATTTCATTTACTTAAATGCACATCAATACCTTTAATAGCATTCAAAAATATCCAATTAAGTTCCATATTTTCTGTGGTTTATTTTACTTCCCTTTTGTAGTGCTTGCTCTTTTTTTTAACCTTAATTCATTCCGACAATAGTTACCGATTCAGTTCTTTCCAGGTCCATTTCTTCCTTATCTCCTCCTTGACCTTTAGCCATCAGTTTGTCTCATTGCTCCTCGAAAAAGGCTACACTAATGAATATTTTCTGTCTGTCACTCACACGTGAACACATGAAATACTGCACACATATACACATGCACGACCTCCTCTCAAACAGCAGGATAATAGTCATTTTAGGCAGCAGATCAAAGGCGATCTGTCAGCATTGCTCTCTCTCAGTGTCCACCTCCATCTGTCATTTTTTTATGTCGCTGCAAACACAGGTATAATGCATTTTTCGTGATAACTATGTGACTTTTTGTTTCATGTTGGAAGTAAGGATGTATATCCATATGTGTGTATAGGCTGATGTCAAGTTTGCCAATGGCCACTGCAATCATAGATGCGTTTTATTTTTGCCCAATCAAGCTGAAAGAGGGAAATCCGGGCCATATGGAGACTATTAGTGTGAAAAAAGGATTCAAAAATTGATTTTTTTTTCTTTTTAATATAAAAGAATCATTTACTTGGATTCAGTGATATTAACACTAGTTATCACCAACACACCAAATAAATCCAGACATTCCTCAACAGCCGTCTCAGAAGGATTCTCCACATTCGCTGGGCAGACACAATCAGTAGCATCAAACTATGGGAAAGAACTTGTCAACTTCCAGTAGAGGAAGAAATCAGGAAGAGAAGATGGTGCTGGGTAGGGCACGCTTTACGCACATCGCCAACCAACATCACCAGGCGAGCTCTCAGGTGGATCCCCCAAGGCAAGCAAAAGAGAGGCCACCCAAGAAACTCCTGGAGAGGACACCTCGAGGCAGAAGCAAAGATGATGGGCTACACCTGGACCCACCTAAGAACGGCCCAGGACAGAAATCTCTGGAGATCTACCTTTGGCGGCCCATACCCTGGGAGGTGCGACAGGCAGTAGCAGTAATAGTAGTATCACCAAGATATTAATACTCACTGAACACTGTATTAGTTAAACCTTGCTAGAACCTGATAGGAGGATTTTTGCCTTGAGTACTGCCTTAATTCTTCAAACCATAGTTTGGATTAAACAAAATGCTGAAAACACTCTTCAGAGATTTTGGTCTCTGGTGACATGACAGCATCACATAGATTTGATGCAAATTTGTCAGCCGACTCTCCTTTTCCAACACATCCCAGAAAGCTCTACTGGAAATTTGATGACTGTGGAGGCTATTTAAGTATCGGGAACTCATTGTCATTTTCGGGAAGCAAGCTGGAAATGATTTGATCTTTGTGACATGGTGTTTTCTCCTGGCCTAGCCTCAGCTTCTTCTTGTTCTTCTCTCTTCTGC
Source organism: Haplochromis burtoni (assembly GCF_018398535.1). Taxonomy (NCBI): domain Eukaryota; kingdom Metazoa; phylum Chordata; class Actinopteri; order Cichliformes; family Cichlidae; genus Haplochromis; species Haplochromis burtoni. The sequence goes on from NW_024582510.1 coordinate 139,791, forward strand.
TGCTTTAAGGTTTGATGTGTTCAGACATGGGTTTAAAGATACTCTTCTGTATATCCTGGGTGTAATGTAAAGAACCCTGGTCATTCTCCTCCGACCTCTGACATCAACAAGGCATTTTCACCCAGATAATGGGCGCTTATTGGATATTTTCTCTTTTTCGGGCTACTCTCCATAAACTCTAGAGATGGTTTTATGGAAAAAACCCAGCAGATCAGCATTTTCTAAAATGCTCAGTCCTGCAACAACAGTCCCTTAAATCACCTTCATTCTGATGCTCAACTTCAGCAGGTCACCTTGACCATGTCTTCAGTTGCTGCCATATGTGTAATCAGTTTATTCTAATAAGCATTAAGAGTGAGCAAAGGTTTTAAAAATAGACATACATATTAAGAGCAGTTAGAGATCTTTTGAAAATATCATCATTACTTTGAGTCCTCAAGGTATTCTGAAGGATATTCCTGCATAATGTGAACACGGTACATTGTACAGATGCATACACAGTAGGGGGAGAGTAGTCGTGGAAGCTCTAAAAGTTGTTATGATGTTAATGAACACGACACACGAATGTAAATAGACATAAGCAAAGAAATTATTTGCGGTGATTAATGAATATGCATGGGCATTAATTAAGTGGGAAATAGAATAAAGGATGTAGATGGTATAGTTAGAAAATAAAGGGATTACCTCCACGATAAATGAAAGGACTAGACAAACAAAAATGGAAATAGTATAGGTATTGGGAGGAAAGAAGAAAGCGAAAACTGTTAGTAACACTTGAAAAGGTATTTAGGTCAAAATTAAATTTTTACCATTAAAAAAATCATTAAGCTTAATGTGTTTAAATTACAGAAAATAATTACCTTTTATGTTTATGTGTTTAAAAAACTGCTGAGCTAATGAACACTATTACTTCATTTTTGATACAGATGGCTCACACCTATTTTCTCTATGATTTATTTCCTCTGTTAAAAACATGCACCCTAAATAGATGGAAAATTTATAGGAATCTAAAATACGTAATCCTAATCTTATTAGAGCTCAACTATTTTGAGTGAATGCTTGAACAGACAGTCCCTACTTTCTCAAAGCCTCTGACACTCAAATACAAGAAGAAAGGTAGCTTAACATACTAAAGCAAGAACACAGTGTCAGCCTGCTCTGGAGGCTATTGTTTGCTATTCTTTCCTTCCTTCTATGCTGAATTATGCATAAGACTATTCCCTTCCTCCAAACCGTGGATCACATCACAGCTCAATCTGACAATAAACAAGTGTGCACTACAATGCAAAAGTAATACAAAGGTTAAAGTGGTGCTTCCACCTCAGCAAAGAAGCGCTGTAACTTGTTCGCCAGACAAACTAGCATCAAATTCGCCCGTATTTGAAGTGCTTTAGCACATTGGTTGTGCAGACTGTACTATTACTTTTTTTCTGCCCCGCTATCTACCAAATGTTTCTTTGAGAACAGAGTAGGGTTCATCTCTACTTTCAGCAGATTTACACATTTTGAGGTTATATTTTTACAACAACCATAAATACAAAAAAAGTTAGGACGCTTTGTAAAATGTAAAACAGAATGTACTGAGTTTGGAAATCTCACAAACCCATATTATATTCACATTAGAAGACTGAAAACATATCAAAGGTTTAAACCAAGACATTTTTGCTTGTTTAGTATTTTTGATGGCAGCAAGACGGCTCAAAAAAAGTTGGGATGCGGGCTTCAAAAATTCAGTGGTACTAAACAGAAAGAGCTGGAGTCGAATTTTGCAATTAAATGTGTTAATTGGCAACAGGTCAGTAACAAGCGACAGGCAGAGTTTCTCAGAAGTTAAGATGGGAAGAGATTCACTAATTTGCAACAAACTGTGTCTACAAGTTGTGGAATAATTTCAGAATAATGTACCGCAATGTAGAATTGTCAAGATCTTTGAAATGTAATCATCTTCAGTACATAGTATGTATTAAAAACGGACATGAATCTGTTCAGAGGCTCAGGAACAAGAAATAATTGTCTGTGAACACAGTTCACCCTGCTATCACACAAATGCAGGTTGAATCATGCAAAGAAGGCACCACATGTACATATGATCCAGACACATCACCTTCTACTCTGGACCAAAGCTCATTGACAATATGCTGAGGCAAAAGTGTTCTGTGGTGAATTAAATTGAAATTTGTGCATCTTCTGGACTAAAGAATAACATTCAGCTTGGTATCGGCACACAGTTCAAAAGCCTGCATCTTTGATAGTATAGGATTTGTTAGTATCTGTGTCACTGGCCGCTTGGATGTCTGGAAAGGTGCTGACGGTGCTGAAAGGTGTGTACAAGTTTTAGAGCAACATATGCTCCCACAAACTAGTCTAGACTTTCACCAACGGAAAACATTTTTCTTAGAATGGTACATTTTCTCAGTTGAAACATCTGACGTGTTTTCTGTTGTAAATAAAATATGGGTTCATCAGATTAGAAAAAGAAGAGCCCCAGCTTTTTTGGAAAAGGTGAAAAAAAGAAAAATGGTACTGCACTACCGGTGTGCTTGATCTAGATGGCCTGAATAGTTCAGTGACTTTTTCTTTCAACTGACCCACTGAGAAGAAAAGCAGTGTGTTCCAGGACATCCTGATTTATAAACTAAGCACTGAGTAATAATATGAAATAAGAAAAAACTAATTGCTGCTTTTTGCCTTTCAGCATCACGTAGAGGAATGAGTAACACACTTTACTGCTGATTTTAGCATGACTCCAAAAATATAAAACATGACAAATCCAACATAGCGTCACATCATATTTTCAGAGGACTTTCATCCTTGCTCCCTGCGGCTTGCAACCTGGCTCCTGGGCAAAAAGCTGGTTGTGCTGGTTCTCTGTGCATTTATCATTTGCAAGGATTAAACAAAACATGAGCTCTAATTAATTAAAAGGGGGAACAAATTAATCAGAACAAGAGCATAAATTAATCAAAACGTGAAAAACGAATGAATCAAAATGTGTGCGCACATTTATTATGCACAAGATAGCATTTTGTGTACTCAATATAGTAAACTATAGCCTCAGAAGATTTTCTTTTCAGTGTCTACTGACAGGCTTAGAAGATTTAGCCATTTATGAAGGCAAGTAGATGTGAAAACACTGTCCATTCTCCACTTCAACACACACTCAGCACACACGAGCATATGGGAGGGAATCGTGACTGCATTTGGCTTTGTGTTTTAAAAGAAAGAATCGGTGCAGACTTCTCTTTGAAATGTGTTTTTGACACACATTTACACAACTACACTCACATAAAAACATATACAACTGCATGATGATTTTCAAAAGCAATATAGAAGAGGTGATGGCTATGCAATAGAAGTGCACGCCAGACATTTCCAGTCCCTGATCTTGCAGCAGAAATCGCACGGCAGACATGCTCATAGGTGCCCATCACAAAGATAAATGGCTTCTGATAAGGTCCTGTATGAATGCCTTGCAGTACATATACCAATCACTAACACAAGTATAGGTCTGTAGACTCTAAAAGGGACACTGTGAATTTTATAAAAGTGATGCATGTACAAGTATAGTAGGTATATTTTGTGACAAAATAGTAACCAGGCTACAATTAATACAACTTTGTTAGTCATTTTAAACTAGAAAGACTCTCAGCAGGGAACTTTAAATACTGGAAGTTCTTAGAAAGTTGCTGGATCATCATGAGCTTGTGAATGTCCTGGACATGCAACACATGGAAAGGAGAGCTGATACAGCCACACTACATGCCCCAGTGTGAGCAGCAGTGATCTTCTTGGGGAATCTAGAAAACTCCACCTGTTGATGTTGGTTTGACTAACATTCAGACTGGAAGGTAGCAACTATTTGCTCTTCCTGCCACATGCAAGCGTGCGTGACAGAATTCTATGTATAAATATTATGGACACATATCTGTCATGCAGTCCATGGCTTTAGGGTAGAGAATGGAGAGTGTCAGGTTTGGTGGTGTATGAAGCAGTTGGGATGAGAACTAACATCTCCAAATCAGAGGCCATAGTTCTCAGCTAGAAAAGGACGGAGTATCCACTCAGGGTCAAGAACGAATTGCTGCCCCAAGTGGAAGCAGGAGAGGGGAGCGGGAGACTGACAGACAGATTGGTGCAGCACGTACCATAACAGGGATGCTGTACCAGTCTACTGTGGTGAGGAAAGAGCTGGGCGTGAAAGTGAAGCTGTCAGTTTACAAGGTTGATCTACATTCCTACCCTCACCTATGGTTATGAGCTGTGAGTAGTGACCAAAGAAATGAGATTGCAGATACAAGTGGCAGAAATTAGATTCCCCTCAAGGGCACCTGGGCTCAGCCTTCAAGACAGAATGAGAAGCTCAGCCATTTGGGAGGGGCTGAGAGTAGAAGTACTACTACTCCACATCAAAAGAAACCGACTGAGGTGGTTTGGGCATGTGACTAGGATGCGTTCAAGGTGAGATGTTTTGGACACATCCTAGGAGGCTGTGTATTTAATTCAAAGGGACTCTGATTGGTTTAATCTTCTAAATACCACAAATGTTTATTTGAAATAACTGAAAACTAAGTGATAACAGAGTCAAAGAACAGCAAATAAGCTGACAAGTAATCACATGGATTGTGCTTGTGGATCACATACAATTGGCAAGAACACAACCGATTTATATTTTACAAAATATTTAGAGTAATTGTAATTTTTTTTTTAAAATAATGTGTGTTTTTCTTTAGATGACTAATGAAATAACTAATGGTGATTTTAAAAGAAATGTAGTTTACAAATATTTATTTATTTATGATTGCTTCTTAAGGTCAATCGATCTTGGGATCACCAGAGACTCCAGTTGTTAGTCCATGTATGTTAAATATGTTGGCGCTGAAACTAAACTCTTAAATCAATATATGTAAAGTGGAGGTTCTGACCCTGGTATCATTATTTAAATTCAAAAACTGTTGAATTTAAAATACTGAATGTTTACACTACTATAAACAGGAACAGGACATGGTATCTTAGATTTGTTTTTTGGTTTGGTCTCTGATTTGCCAAATACCAGCAGAGCAGTTAATCTCCTAATACCCGAACTCTTCCGCTGCATGAATTCTTAATTTCTCTTTGCTATTTTTTTACCTGATTTTTGTTTCTGATAAAAATGCGATTCAAATATGAGAACATTCATTTAAAATTTCGATAGAACAGTGGCAGCATAACGTCCTTGTAAGTGGATATCAGCCACTTGTAGAGCAAAATGTAGTATTTTAGTCTAGACAACCCAAAATGTGATGTCCACATATGTGGACGGCAGGTCCTAGGAGGATGTGTTTTACATTGTATGTACAGTTAAATGATTCTCACAAGTAAATCTTTTTTATTAGGATGGACTTAATACGTTGTATCAAATGATCTTTCAGCATTTTGCTCCTTAGATGAGTTAAATACAGAAGTGCAGGAAGCGATAACTTACTTTTAGAATTGTGTGAGGTTAAAGAACTGAAAAGACTTTAACAAAAACCCAGGTTCTCATAAGTTCATCTTCAGATCCACTCAAGAGCCACTGCTTTCATTGCAGAGACTCTGGAGGTTACATGGCAGCTCTGTCCTCTCTGTGGCAAGTAGATGTGTGAATAGACTTTGGCAAGAAATGGCACCCACTGCTGTAGGCTCTTGCATCCAGGTGTACGGAGGCAGCTGAGGTGCAACTGGCATCTCCTTTTTTGTTATCAAAGGAGACAGGCGGAGGAGCTTCTCTCCCCAGGGGGGACAGCACAAACAGGGCCGAACATCTCGGAGTCATTCTTACTTTTTACTTCTTCCTCACATCTGTGGATCCTCTCCCTGGGAATTCTCTCTTGCAGTCTCTCCATCTCCTTATCTCCTTTTCCCCAACACAGCCATGTCTCCGTCTTTGTTCTTAGGGGAATCTGTTGTTCCCTCCAGGTTTGTGCCTCCGCTGAGATGGCATCCATTTTCAGAAGGTGATTTGATTGTTCTACTTCTCACTAACTTGTGCTACCCCATGTGTCAACGCATATTAAAGACAGTGAATGATTGCATGCGAATCTATAATGAAAAGATATGCACAATGGTAGAAAATGTGTAAAAGTTGTAGACAGGAGTGATTGAGAGAGCCGTATCTGTCACGCATGTGCTTGGTAAAAGGGTCAAGAGGATGCAACAGTGATGATCCCTCTGGGCATAGCACCACTTACTTCTGCCTGGAGTTAAAGGGATAGTGCAACAATGAGCCTGACAGCAGAGGACTGGGAAGCAAGCGCCACTCTCTGGGATGGAAAAATGGAGCCAACACATAAGTGCCAAAAGCTCCTGTTTCTTAAATGGCCTTTTGAGCTTGGCTTCAAAAGCAAATCAGTCCCTGTAGACCAGTATGTTAAAAAGCCCAACTTTACAGGAAAAATAAACATGTTTACATGTCTGGTCTCCTGCAACTTGTCTCCTGGCTCACCAATCACTGCCTAATTTGTTTTATTTGCCACTTGGACACCTAATCCCAAATTGCAAACACAATTATTCTGCCCAGTGCATCATAAGAGTGAAGAAGAGCAAGTGTGGAACAGGAGAAAAGGAAAGATGAAGATTAATAGTAAGACCCTGCTTCAGAGCAGGGTGAGGAGATGCAGTCAGACACAGCTATTATCTGCAGTGTTTTTTATTCATATCTGTACAGGAAGAAAAGAGGAGCAGAGGTGTTTGGAGGGAATGAGTCTTGTCTAGGTGTAACGCACACACACAGACACACAAACCTGGCTGTGAGTGGGAGGAATGGTGCAGGGAAGGCACCTGGATGAAGCACATTTTCATCTCAGCTACTAAATTATACGTTGCAAGGACACAAATCCACACACCTTGGTGGATAGCTGTGTGGATTTGTGTCTAAATTTGTGTCTGTGTAGGAGACCAGCATTTGTGTGCGCAACACCGGAGAGAGTCTTAGGGCTGGCCTGATTGAATGTGTCAGTCAGTAGGTGGTTGGGTGAGAGACAGACCAGAAGAGCCAGCGAGACACAGAGGCTTTTCTGTATGACATATTCAAAAAGGCTCGATCAACATAATCCAGCTGTGCCAAAACACCATGCCCTGAAAATAGGCTACCAATAAACTGGTGAATTTTTTTTCCTGCACATACATGTGATCAAATCTGGAAAAGAAAACACCCTTAACCTGTTTACATTGCCTTTGCATAGCGTACAAATCTGGCATGAGACGCCCTCACCGGGGGGAGAGAGGCTGGGGCCAACTTCTTTAAACTGCTTTTGACAGCTGCACACTGACTGATTCTGAACACTCTCCGGGCCCAGCATGCTTTAGCCTAAAGGCTGAGGCATGGTCTGATCATGACACGTCCGTTAAGCCAGACAGCTTCTGCCCGAAGCCTCCACCAAATAAAAAACACAGGCCGCGCACAAACCCTCGCAAAAACACAAACATACAGATAGAGTGGCTGACCCAAGACTGCTGCAGGAGGTTGGCTAAGAAGGTAAATAAAGCTCTATCTGCCTTGACAGACTTGAATAAAGGGGCAGTGCGTATACACACACAAACGCTGCATCTTTACAGCCTCCATCCTTTAGCATGACACAGCAATCCGAGCATAGTCTAACTTCTTTGATGACAGGATCTGATTTGGAGTGTGATGATATTTGGATCTTTTGGATCTTCTTAAATGCAAAAATAACAGATGATGTACTACAGGTTGTTATAGAAGGTTGTTGTAAGCAGCATTTTCCAATTGTAGTTCATCTGGGAGCCAGTTTTAACTGGACAGCGGGGGAGAAAAAACTAGGATGACACAAACTTGCATCGACAAATGAATACAGATATTTTGAAAGTGTGCTTAAGTGCAGCTCTTGACTAAGAGCTGATATTACTTGAGGACTGTGAGACAGACAGCAGCTATAATGTAAAGAGTAATATAACCTATAATAAAGAGTAAAACATGAGCTCTTTTTAAGATGTATGACAAAAGCTGCAAAAATACATCCACAGTCTTCCATTTGAAATGTAGTCTTTTATTAAGTTAATAGTTTAATTATGATCAAGTGATCATGGCTGTGGATGTTTTTCCCCTTCTTTCATCCTGTTTATCCCCCTTCATGAAAAAACTTCCAAACAAGCATTCACACAAACACAAAACCGTGTCTTGAAAATTAAGGGATGGATTGACATACTAAGCATTTGGTGCATTGTTAAACCTCTGCTGGATAAACTGTACTGTAACCCCTCCCCCTGGAATTTTATGCATGAAATTGTATAAAAAGATGCACGGCGAATGAGAAAAGAGGTGTCTGTGTGCGTGCAATGTTGGTCTGATGAGCTGAACTGTCTGTCACCCACCTACCGCTGTATCAGAGAGGAGTGTACTGTCATTCAGAAAGACAGCTGCATCTCCACACAACTCGCTCTCTCTCTATTTCGCACAGCAGGACGCAGCCGCCTTCCCCTCCCCTCCAGCGACTAACCCCACAAGAAACCCAGACGGCGCGCACACACAAACGCCGCCACGCTCTCCACAGAGGCACGATAAAGACGTCGCAGAGTATTAGAGAAAGTGAGACATGAAAAGCATTTTGGAAGTTTGAACTTTTTCTCTCTAGTCTGCTTGCAACCTTAAGCGTTTTCACCTGTCTACCCTCTCCCGGCAGGGGTTTCGACAAAAGATGTGCATCAAAGATAGGCTTCATGATAATATGATTATGAGGAATACGCTGTGTCTTCGTGTCATCAGCTATCTCCGAGCTTTGCTTTCATTCATACGCATTCCTCTACAATTCCCTGAACAACAAGGAACAGCCTGTAAATCCACATACAGAGTACACACACTGAACACTGAGAGTGCCTCTTCATAGACTCCAATTATAAGCCAAGAGGTAGGCAATTAAAATTCCCATCACAGGGTGACAAAGCGTCTTAAGTGGCTGGGCTATAGTCCTGAAAAGTAGCTTGATGACTCTATTCATTTGGTGCCTGCTGAAGCCTCACCTTCCCATCACTTCTAATTAAGGAGGCAGAAAGGATCCAAATGCCTTCATGCAAAGGGCTGAAGGGGGGAGAAGGCTGAGAAGTGTGAAAGTGAAAAAAATAAAAACGGCAATTGGAAACTAAATGACAAAGAAACAATGTTTCATACCTTGGTATTTGAAGTGTCTCTTTCGTTCACTGAGTGAATGGAAAAAAACAATATTCAACCCCCCCCCCCATTATAATGCAGGAAAAGTCTGATCCCTAGTTAATTCAGACTTAAACTTTAGTTCAAGACTTAAACTTTAGTTCAAGTCTTCAAACGCAAACATGTGTACCATAGTTTTTTAAGGTACCCATTTGATTCAGAGAATCAGAGACAACCCCACCCTCAATTAGCTTCCATTCGTTTTTTTATTTTTCTGCCATAGTAGGCAATGTGAATAAGTACATTACCCAAGTACTGCATGTAACCTTCTTGTACTTCATTTAAAAACATTTTTCTATTTCCTTCTACAACCCTGCTTTAATTTTAAAGGAAAATATTACATTACTTTATTTCATTTATCTGAAAGTTTAAGTGACTTTTCATTTTAATATTTAATAGTCGTTTTGTAATAAGTTATGTCTCCTGTATATTTGGCTTGCACCCCCATAAGCAATATTTGGTTGGGCTCCCTTTTCTCATATTATGATTTTATCAGTTTTTCTTATATACATATATTATGGATATTTTGTGCAGCAAATTTGAACTTCTTTCATAAGTATTGCAAGGTCTCCATCACACTTTTTTCAGTTTGTGTGGCCTTCAGTTTTAAACATTTTATTCTTCTGCTATTCACCCTGTGCTACTTTACTTGCTTTAAGTCATCTTTCATGCTTTATGCTTCCTAACTTTTATCTCAAAACCATCTCACCCTAACGTTTGTCCACACACAACTTTAAAAATGTACAGTATTAAGCAGTTTTGATATGTACGTCTTTAAAAATATGGTTTCAGATCGTTGTTTCTTCTTTTAAGTCTTCTCGCTTTTGCTCTTCACCCCTGCTCCCTTTTCTCCACATCCAGGCGTTCTCCTCACAATGCCACACCGCTCTCTTCTCTATCCCTCTACTTCTATATTCATTCCCCTCTCCTCTCCTCCCTTTATGCATCCATCTCTAAGGCCTATGTATCTCCGCGGGGACCAGCCATCTCAAAGCACGGCCAGTAATCCTCTCAGGATATTGAAATGCCAATCCTTCCTCCCTGACCTGCACCTCCACCCCATCTCTACAGCTACCCTGCAACCCTGTCTTCTTCCCTGCCTTAGCTAAAGGGCTTTGGATGTATCACTGGGGGCCAAGACATTCATCCAGAGACCAGTTGGATCTCACACACACACACACACACACACACACACACACACACACACACACACACACACACACACACACAGAACAATTCTGAAGCAAGATATCATCTTTTTTTAAGAAAAGAAATGAAGCATGGACCAATGTACAGAAATTATGTCATGCAAGCACAGCAAGGTATGGCCATAGACACATGGTCTGGTGCACTCTTTCACTTATATATGCACCCCTAATCCACCCCGATATGGCTCCCCATGAGCCTTAGGGAAAATTGATCTCCCGTTTACCCAGCTCATGTCCCATCCCCTCCAGTTTCTATCCCCTACTCTTCCTTTTCCCTATTATCCATCCTTGACACGCCATGCAAAACTCCCCTTTCCCCCTGGTGGCCTGGAGAGTCCTGATAAAACCCCATCTGCATGGGAGGATGTGCATGTGCAAGCATCCAGTTCAACTGCATATTTTCAAAGAATTCAATTTGTATGTCGTTTTTTGTAAGGTTTAAAGACCGACAGTGTCTAAACTGCTGTTTCTAATGATTTGCATAAGATTCTGATTTTCCAATGAAAGCGGGCAAAGGGAGAGAGAAGCTTGTGTTTGCATTTTATAGATGAAAATTGCCCCTGGTGTATCTTGCATGTGCGGCTGGGGCGGCGGGTTAACATGGTATAGTATCCAGCAGCACTTTCTCTCAGCAGCTCGGTTCAGATTGTGCCCTTAAGTTGTCAGGCTTTCTCCACCCTCAGCTGCCAGTCAAAAAATGCCACCCACTGCTAACAAGCTTACTCTGCACCGAAAAACAAATATGGTGCAATCAGGAAAGGTGGGAGAAAATAGTCCTAAGAGAGAGAAGAAGAGAGATGGGGGAAAAGAGGGCAGTGGTGATCATGTCAGGACAGGTGATGAAAAAGGAGAAGATAGCGGAAAGAGTGGCAGTGAGTAGGAGAGAAATTACCATCTAAGAATAGTGAGCTTATGGGGAGAGCAGGGAAGGATGTGGGGAGGGAAATGAGGGAGGAAATAGAGGGTAAAAAAAGACGAGATCGGTTTACAAAGGAAGGGAGGAGGTTAAGAAAAAGAACAAAGTAATAAAGAGATGATGAGGTGGCTAGAGAAAAAAAAAGGCCAGAGTGTGAGTCTGCTGATATGTGCTAGCTTTGTTCCAAATCCCTACTGCAGTATTTATAAAGGTCAGCGAGTTTTGATATGTAAAGTCTCGGTGGGGAGGTGCACACACAGGTGCGGACACAAAGCTAAGGTCCGTACAGAAATGCTTTTTGCAATTCTGGAGCTGACCTGGCTTTACAGAACTTCAGACGATATCCCGCAGATACATAAAAATCAGATGAACAACAAAATGAAAACCGGACTTATCATGCAGCGACAATAAGACCAAGTGAACCATTATTGAATTTGTTTGCAGGCTTTGTATGTCAAGTTTTAATATTGCGTCATTTTAATGATCACTTCCGCTTCTATCTGATAAAACTGAGCAGATCCTTCATTGACCTTGAGGTAAACCTCTCCCAGAGGACTTTCAACGGAGGGTAGCTCTCCTAGAAAATGCAGGAATTATTCTGTGGCACATTTCACACACTTTTTTTTTCTTCCATCTGTCTCACACCACACATACAGACAGTATTAAACACCACACACTAAATGTCAGCCGAAATCCTCCCTGTCACAGAAAGTCTTCTAAAACCCCTGCAAAACACTCTCCTAACCCTTGTCCAATCCTCCTGGACGACACGGTTAGCCGCACAACTCATACCTTAATACCTCGTAATAACCAGAAATCAGTGCCATGGTAACTGCTGACAAGACAGACAGACAGAGGAGATAAAAGTGAGAAAGGTTTAAAGAAATGTGACAATGAGGAAAAAAATGCTCACCATAGGTTTGTACTTCTGATAGAGTAAACCCTCCAAACCCTGGAGTTCGGGATTTTACGCAGGAAGCTGAAGAAGGCCAAGTTGTCACTTGCTAGTCACGTTCACAGATTTTAGCTGTCTGAGGGTTTTTTTTTGGTGGGTGTGGTTTAATTTGAGGGATCAACAGCTCTGCGCTGCTTATAACTTCTTTAATTTTCATTTACTAACCGATTTGCTTTTCCAGCCACATGTGGGCATTGGCGAAGTTTATCAGCTGTCATCGCAATAACTGGATAAAAACATGAGCAGATGTTTCCAGCAAACAAACTCAAAGAGACAGTATGCTGCCTCACCGCTATACCTCTTCAAATTAGACTTGTAACCTGTAAGAAAAGTCAACATCTGGCAAACGCGTGCAGATATTTTTCCACAGGATTTGGTGGAACATGGAGAACGACTTCACTTCAGTGACAATAATAATGAGAAAAATATAGGGTTTTTGAGCTCCCGCTTTGTGGGGAATAAATAATTTAAACAACTAGGTGGTACTTGAGCAATTACTCTTATGTCAATGCAGTGGTAGTTTAGGGATCTGATAAAGCTGCCAACTTGGCACCTATAGAGGTTTTCTGGCACTGATAGGAAACTCTAAGCCAGTATTGCCCAACCACTGTGCCACAGCACATATAGGTGTGCCGTGAGAAATGATCAGGTGTGCAGTGGAAGATTATCTGCTTTTATTTTTTTTGTATTTATACGCGACACCTCAAAGGCTGGTCCGTCAAATTATTGTTGGACATAAACCTGTCCATGGGGCAAAAAAGGTTGGGTTGCTCTAAGCGACTGGTGTGAGTAAGGTGCAGAACAATTACATTCTCTTCCACCAGAGGGCAGTACAACTACCTGCTCTAATGAATTTGGTTGCCAACTGCCAGTAAAACAGAAGAAGGTGAAGAAGAAATGACATAATAGTAATGCCGTGAGACGACGCAGCGCGTAATAGCAACAGATAAATATTTGAAAAGAAAAAGTAGTCAATCTGACCTGGGTCCTAGAGAAAATTCCGACCCAGATTAAGGCCCTAGCATGAGTAGCGGTTGGGACAAACCAAATCAACTCCACTATGCCTGGTGCGCAGGGAAAAATTATCAATATGCTTTTTGTGACATTTTTGTTTGGTGGTGTGCCATGTGATTTTTCTAATGTGAAATATGTTTTGTGGCTCCAACGGTTGGTAAACACTGATCTAAGCTAATCCCAATACATGAAGGTGCGATTATATAGAATCTCGTCCGGGTTGGGGAGGCCCTAAAATCCTGTCAGGCCCCGAGAAAACTGTTTCCAGGAGTGGAACATTAGGACTACAATGTCCACTCTTCTGCCAAGATAACTGGCTCCAAGTGCAGAGTAACAACTTCATGGATGGAGAAATCAGGTAAACACAGACTGAACAATGGATTTAGATTTATAGGGAACCTAAAATGTGATGTCTAGATTGTTCTGTGTCTGCTAGATTTCTTTTCTGAATGAGTCTGAGCTTGTCTGACCCTTAATGCTGAAGCATTGTTCAACTATAAAGTGAAAATGAGAAAACAGTAGAATGCAAGCTTCACTAAATACAAATTTTTCCCAAGCTCCCAAATCAAGTAAGTGATGTCAGTGCTTTGTTCTCATACACATAACTGTGCTTCAGCCCATCACTCGTGTTATATACAAGTTTAAGCTGGTCCAAAAAAGAAGATCCTGAGAAACACATTTGTTTTTAAACACTCAACATAAATCTCCTTAAGCTCCTAGGACCTGGCATCCACATATGTGGACATCACATTTTGGGTTGTCTAGACCAAAATACTAAATTTTGAGCTACAAGGGCCTGATATCCCCGTACGAGGACATCACACTGCCACTGTTCTATCGAAATTTTTAACAAATGTCCTCATATGTTGATCTCATTTTTCTCAGAAACAAAAATCAGGTAAAAAAAACCCCCCAAAATTCATTGTTTTTACATTCATCAGGTCCCAACATGCCCAAATATCAAACAGAAATTAAAAATGCATGCCATGGAAGAGTTTGGGTCTTAGGAGGTTAAATATACTCTCTTTTTTATTCTTAGATGCATGCCTCAGTCAAAAACCACACTTTCAATATAACAACGATCCAAAAGCTTAACCCACTTTCCCACGATAAAGTCTTACAGTATATATCCTGAACTTAATACCTGGAAATTCATAGCAAGTCCTGCAGCCTTCACAGATGCTGGACCGCATTCATCATTCAGCCCATTTCTCTAAGCTAATTTCCAATTAATGGCAAAAGCACATTCTGCCATTCTCACTCTCATTGTTTCTCCATCAGATACTTTGTTGTACAGCACCTTTCATTCCATCTTCCACCTATGTTTCATTTGCATCATTATGTTCATCATCCATATTTCCTTCAGCTTTCGCAAACAAAGATCTCAAACATTTTCAAAGATATGTGCGGCGGTATAACATGCACAGTCATGTGTACGTTTGTTTACAAAAGAATGTTTGTCAGCATTCAAGCCAGAAAGTAGGCTTGTACATCTTTAGTGTGTGTATGTGTGTGTTTTGGTCTTTTCACACTTGAGCTCCTCCAAATAGTGAGTGCTATTGCGGTGCTGGGTGACAAGGCTACTTGGTAAAGTGCTTTTCAAGCCTCTGGCTAATGGCCTGCTGAAAACTTCTGCTGATGAAAATGAGATCTCCCCTACCAATGAGAATTTCTGCCCTGTCTGCAGCAACAGACATGTTGTCAGTATAAGGGTGTATGATTGAAGTTTGTGCTTTTTTCAAAGAATACACAGAAATTCAAATCACTACAGAATACACATTGCTTCTGAATGCCATGTCAGTAAATCTGCATTTTGCTGTAGGCAAAGGTCACAGTGGGTTTTACAGAGTACAAAGTGCACATAAATATGATCTGTGTGTATGTCTTTTTTTGTTGTGTGCAGAAGTAAAAGCGGATTGCGGTGATATCATAAAAAATGCATGCGTTATTTCCAAGCAAAACATTCAAACGTTTCAAATAGGGGTCAAAATGATTTTTTAGAGGATTTTCTTATGTCGAAAATATGAATAAAGTAGTAGAATTTGTCTGACCAGATAAAATGATGACATAAACTTTGTAAAACCACTAAAAATTCAGTCAAAATCAAGTGGAGTTAAAAAGTATTCAAAACTGGAAACGCATGTAGTGCAAGTTTATTTAAAGTTCATCTATTTTTCACACATACTGTTGCCTGATGTCAGACGTGTCCTTGTTGGTCCCTACTGAGTACAAAATGCAATATCTTTTAAAAGGTGCATTCTTTGTCGTTTGTTTTTTGGTTTCGGAGTGTGCCACGTTTAAGTGCAATTTAAATGTTTTCCATTTACATGTTTGTGCTTGTTTTTGAAGGTTGAAATTAAACTTACCAGGCAGGCTTGTTGACACGTTGACTTGTGTGTAGAACCTCTTGTTGGGCAGCAGCTCTGACACTCCATTCAAGGCTTCTACAGTAAATGTGTAATTGGTGTTGGGAAGAAGATTGACCACAGTCACAGTTCTTTCTGTCAGGCCAACCTGCTGAGGCACAAATCCAACGCTAGCCCCACATGGCTCACACTGCCTCCCGATGCACTTCCGGCATCCCACACTGTAGGTCAAATCCACCCTGCCCCCTGTGTCGGACGGAGCAGCCCAGTCCAAGATCAGCGTGGACTGCTTCAGAGTATAGGTCAAGTCTCTGGGAGGGGATGGGGGACCTATGAAAGAAAAAAAATAAGATAATTATTTAGATTTATTAGTTATCCCAGGTCGCTCATGAGCAGTTTGTAAGAAAATACAATGCGTACTCAATTTGAATGAACTGTCATGCAATTTGATATACAACAGTCCAGAAGCTTTATGGTGGGTTTAATATATTAAATAATTAATATATTATCATGCTTTTTACAACTACATGAATGTACTATTGCTGTGTGATTTATTGCCATTACTGAAAGATACTCACCATACCAATACCAACTAGATTTTTAAATGTTAATATAAAATGAGTAACAGTAGGGTGGACAGGTAAGGCTGCACTTTTTGCAGCGTTCTCGTATAGAAAACTATTTTGCGCGTATATAAAACGGGTCCGCAGCTCCGAACCGTAGTAAAGGGACCTCTGGCTAATACGGGCTCGTAGCTGAAAACTAGCTTTACTTTGTTGTCTGGGTCAACTTTGCAAGCGAGAGACAGAGAGAGGCGTTGAAAGGTTGCTGCAACTGAACTTGGAGTGTACAGTTGAGTCTTAATAGCTTACTTACACCTGGGCTACACTGCCCATGAGGCTACATTCTTCAGGGCTATGCCTGTAACACTCTGCCTATTGCCTTCATGTTAAATCATTTTTTGAACAATAATTTTAAATTTAAAAAAACATTAAAAAAACAAGTTATTTCTTTTAACGTTAACAAGCAGGTGATTTGATTTTAATAATGTGATATGACCCATTTTACATAAATAGGTGAGGGAAAATCTGAGGTACTTGTTGTGAAATATTAGTGTATGTAGCATTATTATTATACTTTGACAGTTTGAAAATATATTTTAAGAAGATGTATTGGACTGAGACGGAGGAGGGATTATTGCTCATATAGGAAGGAAAATATTTGGGGTAAGGCTCAGGATTTGATTAAAAAAAAAAAGAATAGAATAACATTCCCTTTTGTCTGAAAGATTAGCGTTTTTTTCCATTATGTACTGGTGTCATCTGCTGTGTGAAACAGACCCTCCATTTACTCTTAGTAAATAAAGATGGCTTGCCATGGAAAGTGTTTTATCTCTCCCGGAACACGAGTCTGATTTGATATGAGGGGCAGTGATGTGAGCTGCCTATTGAAAGGCTGTGTGTATCAAAAGTTCAGCATTATACAGTACATGACAGAGGTAACAAAAAACTGTGTAAACATGTCATTTAAAGTTAAACCACTTCTAAATGAACCCCCGCAACAGCTAAAAAATAAAATATACGATCCAGTAGAAGGCTGTAAAAAGCCAGACCAGAGGACTCCATCCTATCACTAAGTCAGCATTCAGTGTCTTTTGGTTCATATCCTCTTCTCACTGAAAGCTCAGGTCCATTAAAGGTCATGAATTTTACATACATCCTTGTATGTGTGTGCATGTGCGTGTAATGAATAAGTGAAGGTTTGCTGCACCGTGCGTGCCATCAAACACGTCACACACCACAGCTGCGTCCCGCTTCCAAACACACGTGGTGCCCAGGGTTACATAAGCCCAGAAAACATTCACATTATGAACACACACACACACAGTAGATGCAGACACAGCTGGGCCTCTTTCTCACGTCTCTGTCTACTTTCATGCTTTCTTAGCCTCGCAGTCCCTCACTCTCTTAAGGTTTCTCTTTTCTTTCCATCTTACATTGCGAGTGCCTCTTGTTAAAACTTCACCTCCACAACTCTTCCCACTCTTTTACTCTTAACCTGTCCCAACCTTCTAACTCCCTTTTCCCTATAGCCCATCCACATCACTATTCAACTCAATCTCTACTCCTCCAAAAATATGATACAATACAGAAAATCTTGCATTTCCCTTTAAACCATTGTCATTAAACTGCATGTGTCATCTTTATATGCTACCCCCTCTTAGTTAATCTCATCAAATGAGATCAGGGACATCTATGCCAGAGATAACATAGTCTGACAGGCATGAGAGTATTTTTGCACCAACAAGGTGATTCCCAAAGCACTTTTAGTTGAAAACTTGACATATCTCAGCATGCTATATAGTGCATCCTTGAAAAATGTGAGAAAACTGGACAAATGGAGGACAAAAAGAAGTGACAGACCTATCCACATCAGATCTAAAAGCCATGTCCCCAAGAAATAGGGAAAAAATCCAGCAGAGACCTGGCACGCAACCTGAGAGTTACATCAGGCTCTTTAGTTGATCTGTCTCGTGTTCACTAAAGCCTCATCGGGATTGTTATAAGTGGAAATGTGGATGTCAAGAACCAATTCTTAAAGAAGGGAAACAGGACAAAAAGGCTGACGTATAGAAACACACACTGGAACACTGGAAGTCGTGGACTGGCCACTCTGAAACACTAACCTCAACATTGTTGAAGCAGTGTGGGATCATCTTGGCATGTTGAAGAATAAAGGTAGTGATACCAACTATTAACTTCAAAGCTCATAAGAACTCTGTTTTTGCCAGATATACTCTGTTTCTATTCAATCAATCAATCAATAAACGTCAATAAATCACTGCACCCATTTCATATTTTAACTAGCAAAATATAAAGAAATGAGGAGTAGCTCAAGACTTTTGCATAACACTGCACATTTATGGTAAACAGCAAGTTTAGTTTTTTAAGTTTTCAGAGAAAATTGAAATTGTGCAGTCTTCAAAATCAGAAATAATTATTATGCAGCAACATCATTTTGCAGTTATTCTCAAACAACGATTTTGCTGATTTATTTGCAGAAACATCTGATGACAAATGGTATGCATCTCGTCTCCAGTTTTTTTTTTTTTCTCTCCAAATAGTTATTGTGTTACAACTGGAGCTGTCAGCAGAAGTTCTCCTCTGCCAAAACTTACAAGAATTTAGAGACTAATTTTAATTAACTATTTCTAAAGTTCTACTTTTCATCTCCATTGCTGCCAAGGGAAATGCAGCAGTGTGCTCTAATGGAAAAAACTCAATCGTCACCATTAACAATGGCAGTCAGTTGAGTCATGAAGTAACAGATGAAGCTTAATCTTATAATTAAAGCTCTGTGCTCCTTCAACTTTTTCAAAAAGAATTCTTAAAGCAACTATGAGGTGCACAGTCTCTGATTCTCAGTGTGGTAAACACATTAGGGTGGTGATACTACACTAGCATTAAAAAGGGAGAAGAATAAAATCAGTTGTTCTTTAATCACTGGGGTAATAATGCGCACATATCAAACACTTCATCTTTGAAATTCATAATTTTTTCTCTTACTCTTATGAGGCTAGATTCATCAAACTCTTTCTCTAAATGTACAGTGTGGTGGATTAGTAGAATCTGGGGATTATCATAATTACAGAATCTATAGTGTAATTAATGTGGTCATTAGGCTGCTATGAATATTATCACACAGGATCAGTGAGCTCAGCAATCAATATTATAATTACACCCCTCCACTGCACTTACCATTAAAGCTAGCATGACCACACACTTTCATTCATGTGTGTACGCACTAACGCACAAGTCAATGTGAATACATATATAAACACACATGCACTAACTTAGAGACCCTATGGATTTATGTCCTGAACACTTTCAGGATATATACCCTATTATTCCTCCATCTAATTACTAAGCTATAATCAATAGACTGTTTTCCATGCAGAAATCAATAGGGCCAACCTGTACGGCTCTGTTTGGCCTCATAGTGAAGAAGAATCAGGCCGAGAAAGGGTCAGAAAAAGTAAAAGGTGAGGAATGAACAAATAATATGTGGCGAAAAGGGATGAGGATATAGAGTGTCGCTCGAGGATAGAGGGATGAGATTTTGGTTTGACAGAGAGAAGAAAAATGGGATGATAACACGCATGGATGGAACAGATGAAAGGATAAAGAGTAAGGAAAATGCGAGGAGGCGGTGGCTAGAAAGAAGAGTGATGACTGGTCAAGTTAAGAAGACAGAGAGATGGGAATGGAAGAGGGTGTTGAGGCATCAAAAAGGAGGGGGTAGAAAAAGAAGGGGGGGGGGGGTCCAGCGGAAATGTAGATAATGGAAGTATAGCAGAAAATGGATCTGTAATGTCAGGAGAAAAGGTGGAAGAATATGGAGAGAATGCAAAAGGTTAAGCAAAGAGATGGCAAAATGGGGTGATGGGTTTTTTTGAAAGATGGATGGGAGATATAAAAGGGATAAATGTTAAGAGGCAAAGAAAATGGTTTGGGTGAAGAGGCGCTTTCATATATAGCTTTGGATACTAATAGACAAAGGTTGGAAGTGGTTACATTTACAGAAAACCCTTAAACATACTATGACACAGACGTCCCAGAGGAAAAGTCTTCCTTAGAAAATTAACTTTAAATACCATGTCACATGGCAGACTGGATTTATTCTTTATTCCAGATCAAAGAGGAATTGTCCAACGAGGCAACAGATGTCATTAACCAGTTATAAACCAAGATATTTGCTTATGTATTCTCATCCTTTAAGCTTGCAGTTATACAAACACGTCACAACTTTTTCATCAGCAGAGCAGTACAAGGCATGCATCCTGTGTTGTGAGAGACCTACTCCTAGCCAACAATTTGGGAAAGGTTATAGAAACATGGAATGCAATACAATGAAGGGTATATGGTGAAGGAGAGGTGAAGGGTGCAAGGAATGAGTCATGGAGATGGGGTTGATGAGGACAAGATGATGAAACATGACTTGGGGGGGGAGGGAGCAGGTCAGACCAAGAGGTAATAGCATGAAAACAGGAAAGGTGGATGAAAGGGTACGGGGTGAAGGACAGGTTGTTTTAAGACATAAAGAAAATGTATCTTTATTGTTAAAATGGATAGATGGCAATTGCAGCTATATCAAAAGCTGAATGGGAGGTTGAGATATTGATTGGCTTACAGACATAAAAATCTATACTTTATGCAAAATTTCAATATCATATCTTATATGAGTTATATGGTGCGACTAGAACTAGTATTAGCATAATTATATATACATATATATAAAACTGTAAATGGTATTATTATTTTTAATTTGCAAATATTCCACCAGAACATTTTGTGACTTGGTCTTGTTAGATTTTGGTTTGTTTTTGCTAGATGTTGATCTGTATAGTTTCTAGTTGAAGTAGTTAAATTTTTCCCCAAACAATATAATAATATACGTATAATAAGATGCATAAATACATGTTGGCATGAGAGAAACAAAGATGCTACTGTACAAACAGCATGAATTCAAATGTGATGTTGCCTAGCTTTTTTAGTGTTAAGCCAACATGCAAATGGAGCTGTGGGTGCACCACTGCCGTTTCCTTCAGCTAAAACAAACCCGAGGTTGGCTGAAGTGTTCAGTACAATTAACTCTTCAGCCTCCGCAAAAGATCACCATTTTACTTTATTTG